>NW_006799025.1:187509-243066 GCF_000442215.2 Lipotes vexillifer | reverse complement strand
ATATATATATATATATATATATATATATATATATATATATATACACTTCTTAGTGGATGAATAGCATTTCCCTATGTTGAGCTACTCATTCATTCTTACATCTATTCACGGATTCAGTAATTATCTTTTGAGTACCTATTCTATGCAAAGTAACATATTTGGTGCTGGGAAGACCGTGGGGGTCAAGACAGAAAATAACGCAAAATTATTCCATTACACATTTGGTTCTAATACTGATAAGTGCTAGGAGGAGAGGTACATGCTACATTTAATGGGGTGTTTGACCTAGTTGGGGACTGGGAAGTCAGGGAAGGCATATTTTGTGGCGGGTTTTGAAAGATGAGGAGAAATTAACTAGGCAAACAACCAAAAAGCTGACATATTGCAGAGACCTTACGGTAGGAAGGTACATGCCAATGTGATTTTTGTATGGGAACAGAGATTGGAGCATCATTGAAAAGTGAAATTCTGATCATACTCTTGAAACAATTCCAGTTAAGAAAAACAAAAAACAAGAGAGGCATTTAAAGAAGATAAGAACAGGAAGGTTTTTCCCACTCAGATTTTAGAAGAATTTCTAAAAATTATGAAAGAAGGGGCATAGAATAAAAAAATCTTATTGTTCAAGGATCAATTCAAATGTCCCACAATTTGGAGCACCTTCTCTGATTTCCTTAAATAATTGAGTTGGGATATCAAATTAAGCTTGATATAGCATAGTCATTCCCTACCTGTTAGAAGTAGACCCTGATGGAGTAATTGTATAGACCCTGTGAACCCCAAAACATGTACTACACAGTGTCCTCATGGATGTGTCTCTCTGAATTATTTTTCACATGTATGTAGATGGATGTCACGCTTAATAATATACAAGTATATTTGTATATACTTGTATATAATATATATACTTGTATATACTTGTATATAATATACAATATATATTGTATACAGTAATATACAAGCAATTTGATGAATAAGTCTATGATTCATATACAAATAACCATAATAAAATTCCTTATGGAATTAGTACCACGGCAAACATATATTACAGAAATTCAGAGGATGGAGTAACCATTCCACTGGAGTGAACAGGCCGTTAGCTCCTATGGGAAGGAACCATGTTTATGTTACATTGTATCACTAGTGCATGTCAGTGGAGTCCAGGAATAGCTGAATGCATGAATAAGAAGGTACTTCTCTGATAAGGTAGTTCACTTTAAGATGTGTCATGACTTTCAGAGAAAAAAAGGGGAGGCACTTTAGGCAGAATCAGTTGTACACTGTGAGCCACATTAGAGGAAACCATATAACACATTCTGAAAACAATTAATTCAGTTTAAGTGCAAATTATATGTGATTAGGCTGGTAAGGTAGATGAGAGCTATTTTGTAGAGGTTCTTTACCTATTGCTCACTAGGAAATTGGGAACCAGGGAAATTTTTTTTTTTTTTTTTTTTTTTTTGCGGTGTGCGGGCCTCTCACTGCTGTGGCCTCTCCCATTGCAGAGCACAGGCTCCGGACGCGCAGGCTCAGCGGCCATGGCTCACGGACCCAGCCGCTCCGCCGCATGTGGGATCTTCCCAGACCGGGGCACGAACCCGTGTCCCCTGCATCGGCAGGCGGACTCTCAAACACTGCGCCACAAGGGAAGCCCCAGGGAAATTTTTTAACAGGACTTTTTAAATATCCTTTGGAAGAATTAATCTGATAGAAATTTATAGGATAGACTGGAGGTAAGAGAAAGTCATTAGATGATTGCACTGGTTGCTGTAAGAGTTAAATAGGACCTCAGCTTAAGTGGTGGTAATGAGAAGGGAAATGAAGATGTATATGAAAATATGTAATGGAGGTGGAATTGTTAAGACTTAGTAACCAACAGGATGTAGAATAGTGAGGTAAAAGAGGAGAGAATTTAATTTTTCAGACAAGATTAAGGGAGGGCATTTTGCCCTTATCAGAAAGACTAAAGTCAGAAAGAGGGGCTAGCTTGAAGGAAGAAGAAAAGATGCCACATTGACAATGTCAACAGGACATGAAAGTGAGGAAGTACCCAAAGTAGTTGGAAGAACAAACATAATAAGAGTAGGAAGGTGTTAGCGACTCGGATTTGTCAAGAAGTCATAGTCAAATCTTCAGAAGTTAATGAAATATTGAGAGGCGATCTGGAGAAAAGGGAGCAAATAAATACTTTGGAAAATGTTTTTGTTTAGGGAGCTCGAGGAGAAAATACAGCCAGCTCTACACAGAGGGGTCAGAGTCAGAGATGAGAGAGGACTCAGACTGCGTCACAAAACCCAGTGAGAAGATGGTTTTAAGATGATGGTTAAAGACAGAATCTACGTTGTAAAGGGCAAAAGTGTGGCTTGATGGTGAATGGAGAGAGTGAGAAAATTATCAGTGAAAGGAATGAGAACCTAAATATGCAATAGTACAAAAGTTTACAAGGGGAATATTTTAAGATAGAGTAGACATATCATATCATTGTGTCAATAAAACTTAGTAGAGAAAGAGGCACTGAATATTCCAAAAAAAGTAAAATGCTATATCGAGATCTAAAAAGAGGATATAGGAATAAAAAGGAGGGGGGGGGTCAAGGTATTATCCCTGAAAGAAGGAGTTACTTCTGATACAAGATGAAAAGGGATGATGAGTGAAGATATAAAACAATAGATGATGAAGAGAAGTGGTTTGAGTTCAATGTGCAGGCTCTGACTTTCACAGTAAAGAGAAAGCTGCATGGCATACAGTGATCTTCAAAGCCTGAGGCAATGGAAAGGGTGCTGTGTAGCCACTCTAGGACTGTCATGAGAGTTCCAGGTGATCTGAGTGAAATAAGTGATACAGGGAAGTTGCATGGTAAGGAGAGTAGACCAGATCCATATAATGTCCCAGGAGTATTTGACGCACTTGACTGACAAAGAGACAAATTCCATTAACTTTAAGTTAAGCAAATTATGCAGGAAAATAGTGAATCCACCTTGACTAAAGAATGTGATAACTTCAATTATTAAACAGCTCAGTGGTTTGCAATGACAGTACACTTTGTTTTTGTTCTTTGCTCTATGTATTTCTTTTGAAGAGTTCGTTATAAACTGTTACCTTGCTAAAGAATGAGGAAAATTAATAACATTAACTCTAAGAAGCCTTTATAGTAAATAAGCCTGTGCAACATTGCTCAATTCAATGTTTTTCAGATTTTTTTTTACCCACACAGACATTGTTTTGGGCTATAGCACTTGAGTGCTAACATATGATTAGAAATCTACGTTTTTTTTTTTTTCTTTAAGTGTATTTGTATTTGGGGTTCATAAATATAATGCATTTTTAATATAGATAACAGTATGTGTGTAAATTCATTTAACTGATTTTTTTTGTTAGATCATTTTTGTCTTTTTTAAACTGAAGTACAGTTGACTTACAACATTATATTGGGTTTGGCTAAAAATTTCATTTGGGTGTTTCTACAAGATGGTACGGAAAAACCTGAACGAACTTTTTGGCCACCCTAATATTAGTTTCAGGTGTACAACATAGTGATTCAATATTTTTGTAGATTACGTACCATACAAAATTATTATAGTATAATAATACTACAATGTTCCCTGTGCTGTACATACACCCTGTGACTTATTTAGATCATTTTTGCTTTGTGGTCAGAACATTGAACATGAGCTCTACCCTCATCAAATTTTCAAGGGTACAATACATAATTGTTGTTTAGAGGTGCAATGTTGTACAGCGTTTCTCTATAGTTTATTCATCTTGCTCTACTGAAGTTTTATGCCCTTTGATTAGTAACTCCCCATTTACCCTTCCTCCCAGACCCTGGAAAACAGCATTCAAACTCTTTGATTCTATTAATTTAACTATTTTAGATATCTCATATAAGTGAAATCACGCCATATATGTCTTTCTGTGACTGGCTTATTTCATCTAGTATAACTGGCTTATTTTGTTTAGTATAATGTCCTTAAGGTTCATATATGTTGTCACATATTGTGTTATTTCTATCTTTTTGTAAGGCTGAGTAGTATTCCATTTTATGTATATACCACATTTTCTTTATCCATTCATCTGTCAATGGACATTTAGGTTTTACAGAAATTAAAAAAAAAATTCTAAAATTCTTATGGAACCACAAAAGACCATGCATAGCCAAATCAATCCTGAGCAAGAAGAACAAACCTGGAGGCATTACACTTCCTGATTGCAAAAAATATTACAAAGCTACAGTAATCAAACCGTATGGTACTGGCATGAAGACATAGATATCCAATGGAGCAGAATGGGACATGCAGAAGAAAATTCACACATACACAGTTAGTTGACTGATCTTCGACAGTAGTTCCAACAAATGCACAGTGTGGAAAGGATAGTCTCTTCAAGAAACAGCACTGGGAAAACTGTATATCAACATGCAAAAGAATGAAATTGGATCCTTACCTTACACCATACACAAAAATCAAAATGGATTAAGGACTAAAATGTAAGACCAGAAACTTTAAAACTCCTTGAGGAAAACATAGGGGAAAGCTTCATGACGTAGGTCTTGGCAATGATTTCATGGATGTTACACCAAAAGCACATGCAACAAAAACAAAAACAGGCAAGAGGGACTTCATCAAACTAAAACGTTTCTGCACAGCCAAGGAGACAATCAACAGAGCGAAAAGACAATTATGGCGTGGGAGAAAATATTTGCAAACCACATATCTGATAGGGGTTAATATTCATAATATATAAAGAACTCCTACAACTCAACACTAAAAAAAATACTAATAACTCAATTAAAAATGGGTTAAGGACTTGAACAGACATTTCTCCAGAGAAGACATACAAATGGCCAATGTTACTAGTCATCAGGGAAATGCAAATCGAAACTACAATGTTATCACCTCATACCTGTCAAGATAACTATTATTTAAAAGAAAACAAAAGACAGGTATTAGAGAGGTGGGAATGCAAAATGGTGCAGCTGTTATGGAAAATGGAGTTTCCTCACAAAATCAATAATAGAGCCACCATATGATCCAGCAATTCCCCTTCTAGGTAGTTATCCAAAAAATTCAGGATCTTGAAGAGATATTAGCACTCCTATGTTCATTGCAGCACTATTCACATTAACTGACTTTTTTTTTTTTTTCGCGGTATGCGGGCCTCTCACTGTTGTGCGGAGCACAGGCTCGGGACGCGCAGGCTTAGTGGCCATGGCTCACGGGCGCAGCCGCTCCGCGGCACGTGGGATCTTCCCGGACTGGGGGTGCGGAGCACAGGCTCGGGACGCGCAGGCTTAGTGGCCATGGCTCACGGGCGCAGCCGCTCCGCGGCACGTGGGATCTTCCCGGACTGGGGCACGAACCCGTGTCCCCTGCATTAGCAGGCGGACTCTCAACCGCTGCGCCACCAGGGAAGCCCTGACTATTTTTAAAAGGATCCTTCCATTCTTCCATATTCACATACCTCAGAATTTTTTTATTGTTGTGGAATTGGCTTTTCATTCATACATGTCTCCTAAGTTTACTGAGCAATAACAAAGCTTTTCTTTCATCTGATACTTCTGTCATGAAATCTAAGGCAAAAGTTAAAGTTAGGTAAATGTCTTCATCCATTTAGGCTGCTATAAAAAAAAATACTGTAGAGTGGGTGGCTTACAAACAAAAGAAATCTCTTTCTCGCAGTTCTGGAGACTGGAAATCTGAGATCAGGATGCCAGCATTATCTAGTTCTGGTGAGGATCTTCTAGCTGTAGACTGCTGCCCTCTCACTGTGTCTATATATGGCAGAAGGGGTCTCTGGGGAAGATCTCTCTGGGGTCTCTTTTGTAGGGGCATTAATCCCATTCATGAGGTCCCCACCTTCATGACCTAATCACCCACCAAAGGCCCCACCACTTGATACCAGTGCATTGGGGGTCAGGCTTTAAACATATGAATTTTGGGGGTACACAAACATTCAGTCTGTGGCAGTTAAGGAAGGTTTACCATCTTTGTAAACATGGCAGAATTATGGGAACTTGTTTTCTCCCTTAATAAAACTGTGACTGGGTCCTCAAAATCTCCAAGAAAAAGCCCATCCTCTCAGGACACTGAGAGGATGAGCTAATTTCCAGCAATAAAGTAGCTGACTGTTTTTATTTACTTATTTATTTTTGGCTGCATTGGGTCTTCGTTGCTGTGTGTGGGCTTTCTCTAGTTGCAGGAGAGGGGGCTTCTCATTTTGGTGGCTTCTATTGTTGTGGAGCATGGGCTCTAGGAGTGCAGGCTTCAGTAGTTGTGGCACGTGGGCTTAGTTGCTTCGCAGCATGTGGGATCTTCGCGAACCAGGGCTCGAACCCATGTCCTCTGCATTGGCAGGCGGATTCTTAACCACTGTGCCACCAGGGAAGTCCCTGAGTTGAATGTTTTTATCCTAATCAAGAACAGTGGTTCCTAAACTTCGCTTCTAATTAGCATCACCTGGGGGAGTTATTAAAAATCCTTATGCCCGGGTCTCATCTCATAGAAATTAAATGGGGGTAGGTGCCAGGAAGCAACATCTTTTTAGAATGTACTGTGCCATCCCAGGGTGCAGGAAAACTTGGGAACCATTGCCCTGAAATAAGATTTAAAGAAACACTGATCTCTCAGTAACTTCTTTGACTAAATTGAAAATGTTAATAGTTTATACTTAAGCTAACTCCTTGGTTTTCTTTACCTAATCTAGGAAGAAAACTGTTTTCACACCCATGAATTCCTTCCTGGGGCTGAGATTCAGGACCAGGCTCATTGCCACGAGGTTGCTACAAGCTCTCAGAGGAGAGAAACCCAAACCCTGAGAACTGCTTTGCTTCTCCTTTCCTCATTCAGACAGCCTTTAACGATTCACTTGAACTGGTTGTCCTGAATGAGAAGGAAATCATTTTTGCATGATTTTTTTTTTCTGTTCTAATTGCCTGGTTTGGTTCTGTTTCTTGTGATCCCTGCAAAGGTAACTGAAGTCCAGGATCGTTCTTGCTGAATGACTTCCCCTACTTGGTATCATCAATTAGGAAAAGCTTACCAACAGTAACTGCTTCTAGCCCCTGCAATTTACTCACAGTCGCTACCTTATGAGTCCTTCATTTACGTGAATTATTTTGTGTACTAAGCTCTGGCACAGGTGACTAAGTCTGTGAACAATTTGAGTGTCATAAATAGACAGTACAACTGTTATATGCTTATTTCCTCATGGTGATACTGTACAAAGTAATAGGGAAGCTCATCAAGGATGTTTCCTTTTTTAAAAAATTAATTAATTTATTTTTGGCTGCGTTGGGTCTTTGTTGCTGTGCACAGGCTTTTTCTGTAGTTGCGGCGAGCGGGGTCTACTCTTCCTTGTGGTGTGCGGGCTTCTCATTGCAGTGGCTTCTTTTGTTGAGAAGCACGGGCTTTAGGCACGTGGGCTTCAGTAGTTGTGGCTAGCGGGCTCTAGAGCGCAGCCTCAGTAGTTGTGGTGCAAGGGCTTAGTTGCATCGTGGCCTGTGGGATCTTCCTGGACCAGGGCTCCAACCCGTGTCCCCTGCGTCAACAGGCAGATTCTTAACCACTGCGCCACCAGGGAAGCCCCATCAAGGATGTTTCATGTTGAAAAGGTTCTTACTTATTAGTGGTGAGTCACTACATTCGAATTTTCATTAGATTGTAAAGCGTCATGTATATCTTTACATATATATATGTATATATATATATTTCTAAATACTGTGAAGTATTAAAAAACAATTTCTGTGGCATTTGCTTTTTGCCTCAGTTATTAACTCACAAAATATTTACTCAAAATGTGATAACAATGAACAAACAAAATATTAACTCACAATGTGATAATTTGATATCATCCAAAAGTTTATCTACAGTTATATGAATATGAATAGTTCTGTCTTAAGAGTTTTTAATCTAACAAAACAATAGTATTGTGTGTTTAATAACAGTATCCTAAACATATTCCCATTTGTTATGATTAGTTCATCAAAAAGGGGATATTAGAATTACTTTTTCATTTAAAATTCACATACCTGATTATTTATAGTATTTTAAGGTCAGATACAGCAACATCCAGATACGAATAATGAAGAGGGTGTGAAATAGGCAGAGGATACTCAAAAACACTGGCCTGAAAAAGCCTTTGTAATTGAAACCAAAACTTTCCTATCCATTTTGTATTAGTCCGAAGAGAAGTGATATTGAGTTGCAGTAATCTCATTAGATAATTAATGAAAGAATGACAGTTCTCCAAGAGGGCTAATTCTGATGTCCAAGAGAGATGTCACTGTCTTCATATAAATTACCTTTAATCATAAATTTACAGAAGATATAAATGCTATTCATATGACCATTTGCATATAGCCATTCCTAATACTGACCCTTAATGAAAGTCAAGAAAAAAAGGTTAAATTACAATTGTGCCAAGGCAGTTTCATCTTCAGTAAAGCAACTATCCTAGGTACATAACTGTCTAGTATTTTGCCCTTATGTTGGGGTAAGACTCAGAGAACTCCATTCTAAAGAAAGTGTCTTAACACTTTCTTAGTCTATTCTTAGTTTATTCTTTTATGCTAGATTGTTTCAGCCTATTTTCCCTCATCCTGTTTTTCAAAGTAGGTATTTTTTTTCCACCTGCAAAGTAACCATGGCCAGATTTATGACTATTAGAGCATTAACACACATAAACGAATCTTGCATATAGTATAGTGGCCATATTTATCCACTAATATAAGGGGATGGCTATAAAAGGTAACAAAAGAAGTTGCAGCTGGGTTGAGACACACTTCTTGGTTGTAGGAGTTAGCAAATAATGCAAAGAGCAAGTAACTGGGGAGGAGAAAAATGCAATTTTTAAAATGTGAAAAAAGAAAAATGTCCAGTTAAAGTTAAATAGAAGTTAAATATGTGCCTCTCTCTCATTATTTTCCCTCACAGTGCCCTGTTCTCTTCCTGAGGCACTTACTACACTTAGTAGTTTATTTTCTTGCTTGTTTGTTTGTTTATCATCCATGGGCCATGTTTGGTTGTAGTTTTATGGCTATTTTATGACTTTTTGTGTTCCTTCTTTTGTACTAGTTAAATGTAAAGCCAGAAAAATTGCATTTAGGAGTAGTATTTGCTAATCATAGAGGAAAGATTTGGATCCATAATCCTATAATGGGAATGACAAGGAGAGTCATACAACTTACTTGACGTTACAAATTGACAAAAAGAAATTGAACTTTTTCCAAGCAGGAAAGTCTTCATTAATTTATTTTTCTATGTTGGGGTGCAAACTGCAGTTATGCTATTATTCTCTTTCTATCCTGTTTGGGTAATTTCCTATGTTAACAGTGTATCTTAGAAATATGTTTCTCGCTTTAGCTCTTTAATAAACGCTCTGTTGAGATACGAAGTGAGGTCACCACCAGTGTTGGAAAGACCTCTGAGTTTATGGATTCTTGCATTGCCTCATGCTGTCTGAGGCAGCTTTAAGTTTTCAGGATTAAAATTGATATTAAAGATTATATGTGTGTGTGTGTGTGTGTGTGTGTGTGTGTGTGTGTGTATGTTCTGCCCTGTACCTTATGGGTCATTTACTTCTGTGGTTTCTAACCAGAGACCTCTGAACCATAGTGAACTATGGAATTAGTACAGGCTTTCCAAAAATACATCTGTGTTTGGCACATTGCCTAAGCATCAAATTAATGTGTTTTCCATATAGTTTTATAATGGTATTGTGATGCTATTATGATTGCTAAAATCCATTTTTGAAAATGTTACATAATTCATGACAACAATTTACCATGTATTTATTTTTTTTAAACATCTTTATTGGAGTATAATTGCTTTACAATGGTGTGTTAGTTTCTGCTGTATAACAAAGTGAATCAACTATATGTGTACATATATCCCCATATCCCCTCCCTCCTGCATCTCTCTCCCACCCTCCCTATCCCACCTCTCTAGGTGGTACAAAGTACTGATCTGATCTCCCTGTGCTATACCATGTATTTCTTAATAAAAAATATTTAATTTCCAACTATGATCCTGTAGGAGTCTAAAAAAATTTTGAAATTTTAAAAGGAGTCCTTTCAGTTTTGCCTTTGAGGAGGGACAAAATGAAGGGGTTTTGGAGTGGGGAAATATTATGTTTTAATATGAAGGAAATACAACAAACTGTTGATATTTGTTACAATGTTGTATGGAGTGCTGAATGATTAAACATGTTTTCAAATTCTTTAATAATCTTTAAAACTATGTCCTTAGACTTGAAAGCACGAGCACATGTATTTTTCTACCCCAGAAGTTCTCAAAGTGTGGTCCAGGGATGCTTGGGATCCCTGAGAAACTTTAATGGTATCTACAAGGTCAAAACTCTTTTCATAGTAATACAAGACTGTATTTCATAGTAGTACAAGACTTTATTTGCCTTACATTCTCTTCTCTCATGAGTTTTCAGAGATTACATGGTATGTGATGTTATAGCAAGTGAAATGCAAAAGCAGATGTAAGGATCCAGCTATCTTCTATAAAATCAGAAATTAAAGAGATTTGTGAAAATATAAAACAATGCCACTACTCCACTATTTTTTATAAAGCTCTTTGGGCTTCATAGTACTTTTTTAAAAAGTGTGAGGGAGACCTGAGACCAAAAATCTCTAGGACCACTGTTTTGGTTTATACAAATATACTCTCTATCACACTTCTAGAAGGAGGTTGACTCTAGTGCTTATTGGTAATTCCAACTCCAAGAACTTAATTTTCAATGTTTCAAAGATAAAGAACTCTATAGTGTTCTTGATTTTTGCATCTCAAAGTCCTGGACAGTAATTTATTTGGTAACATGAGAAAGTAGAAGCTTAGTAAGCTGTGTTATCCTTCTTTTTATTTCCAAAGTAACTCAGTAAGCAATCAAAATTGGATTCTTTGCTAACAATTCAATGTTCCTTTTGTTCCACCAAAGACACTTGTCTATAAGAAGGGAGTATTATGTAGCTAGTGATTTCCTTCATCCCGATTTTATAGACTTGAGCATAGCTAACTGGCTAATAATAGCTTAATACTAAATTTCATGGTCATACGACTTATTACTGATTAGATGTCCTTTTGACATCAATTTCCATTTACTCTGATGTTTATTGATGTCACATATGACTCCAGTTCAACCTAATGGCTAAGAATAGACTGGATCAAATGGGTTAGGTTTGCCATTAGTATGTGTGAGATGATGCTCAATATTCAAAATGACTGTTACTTTGAGCAGGAGAATAAACATGCTGCTTCCCAGGAAGATGCAAGGGAAATGAGTTCCATGTTTCAGGAATGTCTCTGTTGTTGGTCTGCTGAGCAAAGAAATGATGCATCTTTGCTTAATAGTCCCTTTTTCCTTGTGTTACATCTTAGTGCCACTCACTCCCGGGCATGAATAGGAAACTGAAGAAGATGTGCAGATCTGATACATTTTAGGTCCAAGTAAGAAAGCTGGTGAAGATACCCAGGTGGTAATTACTCCTGTGGGAAAAGAGCTCTGTTAAAAAGCATGTTAAAGCCATTATAGTAACTCAGCTTACTAATAGAGACACTGCAGAGAATCAAAGGAGGTCAAGTCCTAAATCACAGCAAGATCCTTTTTGACCCACCTCCTAGAGAAATGGAAATAAAAACAAAAATAAACAAATGGGACCTAATGGAACTTAAAAGCTTTTGCACAGCAAAGGAAACCATAAACAAGATGAAAAGACAACCCTCAGAATGGGAGAAAATATTTGCAAATGAAGCAACTGACAAAGGATTAATCTCCAGAATTTACAAACAGCTCATGCAGCTCAATATCAGAAAAACAAACAACCCAATCCAAAAATGGGCAGAAGACCTAAAGAGACATTTCTCCAAAGAAGATACACAGATTGCCAACAAACACATGAAAGGATGCTCAATATCACTAATCATTAGAGAAATGCAAATCAAAACCGCAATGAGGGATCACCTCACACCAGTCAGAATGGCCATCGTCAAAAAATCTACAAACAATAAATGCTGGAGAGGGTGTGGAGAAAAGAGAACCCTCTTGCACTGTTGGTGGGAATGTAAATTGATACAGCCACTATGGAGAACAGTATGGAGGTTCCTTAAAAAACTAAAAATAGGGCCTCCCTGGTGGCGCAGTGGTTGGGAGTCCGCCTGCCGATGCAGGGGGTGCGGGTTCGTGCCCCGGTCCGGGAGGATCCCACGTGCCGCGGAGCAGCTGGGCCCGTGGGCCATGGGCGCTGGGCTTGCGCGTCCGGCAACGGGAGAGGCCACGACGGTGAGGGGCCCACATATCGCAAAAAAAAAAAAAAAAAACTAAAAATAGAACTACCATATGACCCAGCAATCCCACTACTGGGCATATACCCTGAGAAAACCATAAATCAGTAAGCGTCATGTACCGCAATGTTCATTGCAGCTCTATTTACAATAGCCAGGACATGGAAGCAACCTAAGTGTCCATCGACAGATGAATGGATAAAGAAGATGTGGCACATATATACAATGGAATATTACTCAGCCATAAAAAGAAACGAAATTGAGTTATTTGTAGTGAGGTGGATGGACCTAGAGTCTGTTATACAGAGTGAAGTAAGTCAGAAAGAGAAAAACAAATACCGTATGCTAACACGGTATGTATTAGCCGTGTTATTACCGTGTTACATACATATGCTATGTATGTATTAGCATACATACATAGCATATGTATGGAATCAAAAAAAAAAAAGAAAAATGGTTCTGAAGAACCTAGGGGAAGGACAGGAATAAAGGTGCAGATGTAAAGAATGGAATTGAGGACACGGGGAGGGGGAAGGGTAAGCTGGGACAAAGTGAGAGAGTGGCATGGGTGGGAAGCAGCCACATAGCACAGGGAGATCAGCTTGGTGCTTTGTGACCACTTAGAGGGGTGGGGTAGGGAGGGTGGGAGGGAGACACAAGAGGGAGGAGATACGGGGATATATGTATATGTAGAGCTGATTTGTTATACAGCAGAAACTAACACACCACTGTAAAGCAATTATACTCCAATAAAGATGTTTAAAAAAAGCAAATATTGCAATTAAAAAAAAAAGGAGATCAAGGAAGACCACACAACACTTTAAGGAGTCACAAATGGAGGGAGAACTGTATTTTTACCACATGATTGTGACTTCCTTTTGGGCAGGGGCTTACACAATTTCCGGCATAACTTGAATGTAAAAATGAATGAATGATCTAAACCATTAGATAAATGCAAAACGATGAAAGTATAGCTATATGGCAATTAAGGGAATAGTTTGAAAAGCTAAGGGTAAGAGGTGGGTAAGAGTAATCAACACTATTCATTGCTCCTGAGAAGTGGTGCAGAATGAGCACTGCTAAAAATATTTTTGGATGTGGTTCTAAAGAGTTTATTTGTGGCTGGAGTGAACAGTGTTCAACAGAATGGTGTGGAGTTTGAAGAGAACCAAAAGAGGGGTAAGGAACAAGTGATTGTAAGGAAAGTGTGCGTGAGTCTATGGTGAATATAGATTGTTCTTTCAAGAATTTTGGTGGAACAGTGTAGAGAGAGGTCATAGCAATTTGCCTGTGTAGTGGGTACAAGGTAATTTATTGCAAAATGCTTTTGAATTTTTAGAGTGAGAGATATAACAACTTTTTCTGTTGCAGTTTAAAAATTAGGAATCTTGAAGGAAATAGAATGGAATGGGATAATGTACATCAAAGTATTTTAAACCTTTGTAATCATAACAATATGAAACTGCTTATCTAGAATGAGAGTTTGGGCAAGTGTGCTTAGGGAAGAAAAACAGGATGAAGAGAAGTTTGGAAACTGCCTCATTAGAAACTGCATACAGTAGAGGAGGCTGAGAGAGTCATGGTAGTTGTTTACTAATAAATATAATATGGAAATATTAGAAATCTAAATAACAGCTTTAACTTTAGACATCCCAGTGGAAATATGAGAGGCTTCCACTCTTTGTCTTCTAATTTTATGAAGAGGGTTTGGAAGAATATCAAAGAACCATGTCAATCATGGTTGACATTTAGCAATTTTCTTGGAGGAAAAATCCAAAGAATAATAAAATGAAAAATCCATTTAGGGAAGTTTGGGAATTCTCTCCAGGCTGAAAGATGGTCCCAGATTTCAGACCTCAATCTGTAGATCAGTTATTTCCTATGTGATCAGGTCACTCACTCTTCTCTGAGTCACTGGTGTTCAATAAGTAAAAACTATAAAGTGTTCTTTTTCAGACTATGTATGGATTCTTTGGAGTATTGAGAGCTACTGTGTTGTTACTCCAATAAAATTGCACAGTAGGTTGGCCTTTGGAATAATTAGGTTTAGGTTGTCCTTGTAGTCCTGCAAATCTTGGGCTTCTCAAACTAAAATATGTCAAATTACGAAACTATGGTCACCCAAGAGCCTCAATAAGAATTTTATGCTGTGACATATTCATTATGATAATTTTTAGATTTACAATTTGATGTCTTAATTACTGTAAATACCGACATAGTTTCTCATCTTTGATGGATGCAAAGACCCTTAACTGAGCCAAAGGGACCTTTCTCCCCCCGATAGATGGCTCCACTGCTGTGCACAGGAAAACAGGTGCAATAAATTATCGTGGCCAAAGAAAAGGTATTGAAATCTTAATTCCAATGTGATCTGACCACCTTCCATATTTTGCAAGACCATATTTAACTGTCATTGCTCTTGTTGTTACCCCTTCTTGTACATAATATAAATGATTATTATTTAACTGTTAAAAAATTAATAGTGCATCCAAACATTAGAAGTATTTCAGATTTTCTTCCGTTGGTGTTTTAATTCAAATAAAATAATCATGCTGTCTTACAGATAGAAGTAGGCTTATTAATCTGTATGTAACTAATCATTTTACAGATAAGTAAACTGAGACCTAAATTTAAAAAGTTATTAAGTAACTTTATTATTACTATTATTATTAATTATTATTATTTTTAAGTAAAAGTTAAAAAACTACTAATAAAAGAACTTAAATTCTTATTCCTGAATTTTTTACTGATGGTCTTTCCACTACTACACACGGATTACCTTTTTTAAAACGGAGATATTTATCAGCCTCAAGTTCCCCATTATTACTAACTTAGGAACAAAGGCTTAATTTAATCATTAAAGTCTATGAAATTTTAGCAAAACAATTTTAGTTTTACTACCTAAAAATATAATCTATTATTTTGAAGATGGTAAAACACAGCCATTATAAATGATCCCTTATGTTTGTGGCTATACCAGCAGTTCCTTAAAAAATATAGATATGTATGTATGCATGCATGTGTTTATCTTTCAGGAATGTAATCCTTGCATAAAAATAGAATTCTAAAATTAATATACTTTAAAAGTATCAGGAATGGTACTCATTAAAAGAAATCCTATACTTGGAATGTTGAGTATTTAAGTAGTAGGTTGATGAAACAGCTGGAAAAACTGAGGAGATACGTTCCATTTTGCTTTCTTCCAAGGGCAGGATGGAAAGTGAGGTGTGAAGTTCAGAGCGACATTTCTTGGTTCCGTATTGAAAGATCTTGGAATCACAAGTTGATGTAATTTGAGTAGTGTGTGTCATTCCCACCATTTAGAGTATTTTCAGGAGGTGTTTTCTCTTGTCTGAGTCTGATAACACGTTCACGCAGCCTGCCATTGGAGAAGGAATTTTCCCTGGCGGCCATGACCTAATTTCAAGGTTCTGGCAGACAAACTCTGGTAACTGACAGCCCAGGTTTTCCTGTTCAGCGTATTGATCGCCCACATTTTTAGCAGGTAGCCATGATAAAAGGAAGCCTATGAAGAGTTTGACAGCCTTTCAGAAATCAGGCTAATTGCACCGCTGTAGACCTCAGATTTTCTGTGCATAATTTCTTTTTTGGAAACATCTCTGAGCTTCCAAAGCTTCTATCTGGTGTTTGACTTGAACATATGCTATGTATAAAGGAAAGTGATTGGATTCTAGAAGATGCCAGAATTTACTAGCATGTTGCCTATGCAGCGCTCTGTTGCTGATCTTTTCTTTAATTTCCTTTCATACTTATTTCTGTAATCCAAGGAAAGGCATTTCTTTTTTCTAAACACAGAAGTAAATGCTTATGCAGTGTCAAGTGAACCACTGCATTATTCTATTTTCTGATTGTAAGCATTCTTAGTAATAGAATAAAAGAAACCTTATTGAATTAGCATTCAAAAGCATATTACTTGGGACTTCCCTGGTGGTCCAGTGGCTAAGGCGCCACGCTCCCAATGCAGGGGGCCTGGGTTTGATCCCTGGTCAGGGAACTAAATCCCACATGCCACAACTAAGAGTTCGCATGCCACAACTAAAGATCCCACGTGACAAAACTAAGACCCAGCACAGCCAAATAAATAAATTTTTTTTTTTTAAAAAGCATATTACTTATGTTGGGGAAAAAGTCAGTGTTTGAAAATGTTATAGAATCTATCGTATGGGAAAACCTTTGGGCTTTTCTGGAATATTTTCCTATTTTGTTTCTTGGTAAATATTGTTAAATGTTTACTTTTTTGCATTTACAGACTATAGGAAATGAAGAGACTGTTCTTTCGACAAGGAAATATTGTTCTTGGGCTCATTTAATTGACTTTTGACTTGCTTTGTTTGTTTTGATGGCATGATCTTTGGCCAAAACGTCATTTTTTTTTTTTCTCTTTCAAGTAGTCTTAGGCTACTAGTGCTCTCCAAAAGGAAGTTTAATAATAAAAATGTCGGCATCTTTAACTATCAAGTTGAAGATTTCATTTCTCTTTGAGAGTTTAGCTAAAGTTCAGTGATAAAACTGATTTAAAAAGCAAAGGACAGTTCTGAGAAGTTGTGTTCATTTTTGGCTTTGCATTTATTTTCCTAGAGTCACTTACAGAGGGAAATAAAGAAGAAGACTCACCCAACAGGGCTGATTTGAAGAGAGAGGCAGTTGATTAGAAAGAAGGCAGAAGAATTATCTGCTGGTAGTCCAGACACTGAAAGTTATCTAAATGTAAGAAGAAGATAAAAGATTGGGTACATGCAAGAATAGATTTCTTAAAGACCACCAGCTAAAGTTTGTGATTTTTCTTTCTCCTATCCCCTAGGACAGCCATATTTTACCATTTTATACATAAATAAAAATGACTTCCAGGCTTATTTGATTACAGACTGAATTACTCCATCACAGGATGACAAGCAATGACAAATAGGTTCCCTGTAATGAAATGTATGGCCGACCCTGGATTCTCAGTAAGACATGGTAAGAGGAAACCAGGCAGATTTTCCTTTCATTCATACTATTTTACATGTGGGCCAGAGTACTGTCAATCTCTATTATATCATTAGGTCACCTGGAAGGTTTTATGTTTGGCAGGGCAACGTTAAGTCTCAGGGTAATTTTTCTGACTAGCAACCCAAGGCTAATGTGGCAAAATTTGAAAGATCAATTAAATTACAGGAAAGGCTTGTAACATAAATGGAACATAAATGTGTTTTGCCCACTTGTCAACGTGGGTAGAGACATTCTTATTCTAATAAGAGCATTGACAGAATTCCATTTTCAGACTCTAGACTTTTTAACAAAGGCAGTAAAAGTCATCAGGAAATGATGGGTTTTGCTTCTTTATTAGTTTTTATAAAACTTGGCAGTCTTTCTGTACCTTGCAAATATGCTACTACCACTGATTCTATGCATTAGCTAAATTGCCTGGGCACTTTCTAAACACAGTTTACTCCTGGAAGTAAAGAAGACAGTGTGAAGATTGCAAGGCTATGGGTTGTAGTTCTTGGATATAAAGGACTGTCTCATTCATATTTGTGGTCTCCTGTTTGCCACGTAAAAGTGAATTAGTGAATATAGAGAGCTGTGAATTCATAAAGACATTTCTCTAGAGAGGAAGATGAGAGCCGGATTCTTCTTGTGCACTTCAAGTGACAGTCAGCATTAAGTAGTTGAACTTGAGTAGCTTGAAAGTGGGGAGACTGAGGATGAAGAAAGGGTATTTTTACTGTACTTAAATAGGAGATGCCATTATGTAATACTTTTAGTTTAGACACAAAAAGGAAAATGACTTTTTTCTGCAACAAAAGGAAAATGTAAATCTGTTTCCTTTTTCACCATATGCACACACACACACACACACACACACACAACACAGATGTCATAGAGAACACAGGCTTGAGGGAGTGAACTAGCTAGTTATAAGGACCAGAGGTCTTCCCAGCCACAGCTCAAAAATAAATCAAAATTCAACATTTCATAAGCATATAAGAGAGGAGGAAAGCTTTTGTAAGATGTTTTTTTTTGTTTTTTGTTTTTTTTTGCAGTACGCTGGCCTCTCACTGTCGTGGCCTCTCCCGTTGCGGAGCACAGGCTCCGGCCGCGCAGGCCCAGTTGCCATGGCTCACGGGCCCAGCCGCTCCGCGGCACGTGGGATCCTCCCGGACCAGGGCACGAACCCGCGTCCCCTGCATCGGCAGGCAGACTCTCAACCACTGCGCCACCAGGGAAGCCCTTGTAAGATGTTTAAAGTAAACTTTACATATAAGACATGCGTCTCCAGGCCTTAGATCTGCCCTTACCCCCTGGACTTTAAACACATTATTTCATTTGTCTAGAAGTTCTGTCCTCCATCCTTCTACTGTTCTAATTTGTTATTTAGGACTCATGTCAGGCATCACCTCCTGAATCCTTCCCTGTCTTCCTAGAGCTCATTTCCCATATCATCTAGCAGCTTATTACATATACCTTTCTTTCTTCTTTCATATTCTTTTACTCCATCTTTCATATGCTTTTACTTCAACTAGAATTGGAGCATCTTGAGTCATAGGTTATGTCTTATTTGCAATAGCTCTTCCAGCTTCTAGCACACCACTTGACACATCTACATAATAAACAAATGTTTATTAAGTAGCTGTATTTATGAAAGCAAAATCTGAAACTCAGTAAAAGGAACATATAATCAAAGAAATGAAGATCCTAATGCAGGCAAAGAGGACACAGTAATCGGTGGATATGTGACAAGTCTAGGAAAAGAAACCAGAACAGAAAAAACATTTTTTTGATTCAACTTTAAAATTTCCCTATTTCCATCTGTGATTTATTTTTTCATTTGTGGGTATTTAGATGTGTATTTTAAATTCTAAACTATTGGCTACTTTCTAGATATGTTGTATTGGTTTTGAGCTTAATTCCATCATGGTCAAAAAACATGCCAGTTTTATTTCATTCTTGGAAATTTATTGATACTTGCTCTTTTCTTAGCAAGTGGTCAGTTTTCTTCTATAGTTTCTTTTATTTATTTATTTTTATTGGGGTATAGTTGTTTTACAGTGTTGTGTTAGTTTCTACTGTGTAGTGAAGTGGAGTTCCCTGTGCTATACAGCAGGTTCTCAATAGTTATCTATTTTATACATATTAGTGTTAGTGTCAGTTCCAATCTCCCAATTCATCCCACCACCCGCTTCCTCCCTTGGTGTCCATACGTTTGTTCTCTACATCTGTGTCTCTATTTCTGCCTTGCAAACCGGTTCATCTGTACCATTTTTAAGATTTTGTAGTGTGTAGTCTTTGGGCATAAGATTCAATATAGTCAATTAGGTCAAAATTTTGATTACAGTATAAATCTATATTCTTACTGACTTTTTTGGTCTGCTTATTCTCTTAGTTAGTGAGACAAGTGTGTTATCATTTTCCTTTTTGTCTATTTCTCCTGTTAATGCTTTCAAATTTTAATACAATTGGAACTGTTTTAATTTTCTGGTGGACTGATGACTTCATCATTATGAAACATTTAAATTTGTTTGTAATAATGCTTCTTGCTTTGAAGTCTTTGTATGATGTTAGTACAGCTAAGACAGCATTTTTTGTTTTTGTTTTGTGGTTAGCATTTGCATGGTATATCATTTTTAATCTTTCTATGTCCTTATTTTAAGGTGCTGCTCTTGTAAGGAGCATTTAGTCATTGTTTTATCTTTGCTTTCATTATTGGCTAAATTGCGTCCCATCCTCACTCTCAAATTTATATGTTACCCCAGTACCTCAGAATGTGACTATTTGGGGATAGAGTCTTTAAAAGAGGTAATTAAGTTAAAATGAGGTCATTGGGGTGGGCCCTAATCCAATATGTCTGGTATCCTTGTAAGAAGAGAAAATTTGGACAAAGATAAGTATAGAGAGAAGACCATATGAAGACATAGGGAAGAGGTGACTATCTACAGGCCAAGGAGAAAGACCTCAGAAGATACCAACCTTGCCAACACCTTGATCTTGGACACCTAGACTCCAGAACTGTGAGGAATAAATTTCTGTTGTTTAAACCACCCAGTCTGTGGTACTTTGCTATAGCACCCGAGCAGACTAATACAGTCTTCTACGGATTAGTTAGTTTACATTTAGAATGTGTAGATTTAAAATAATTACTAATTTATTTGGGTCTAAATTTGCCATTTTGTTTTCTATTGTTTCATATATTTGTCTCTTTTTTTTCTTTCAAACTTTTTTTTAAATTTTACTTTTCTCCTCTATTAGTTTTTGATTACATATTATTTTATTATTTGTTTATTGGCCACCCCTAATAACATGCTTCCTTGATTAGAAGTCTAACATATATTAGTACTTTTTATCATTTTCCAACAATGGGAGGACTTTGGAACCTCTCCCACTTTTTGTAATATCATTGCCATATATTTAATTTTCTAAATATTGATATATTTTAGCCTTATATGACATTCTTATTATTGTTGCTTCATAAAGTCCCATTCTTTCAGATTTGCTCACATTTTTACACTCTCCTTTACCCTTAATTCCTTTATGTACCCTGTCCTTCCTTTTGAATGCATTTTCCTTTCATGTATCAGATTCTTTTTTCTTCAGTTAGTGCAATTGTGTTGGTAAAACATTCACCTAGTTTTTTTTTTTTTAATATATTTTTACTTCATTTTCACTTATAAAAATATTATCTCTGGGTATAGAAATCTAGGTTAGTAGTCATGTTCATTCAGCACTTTGAGCATTTAGTTCCAGTCTTCTATTTCCCCTTGCTTTTATTAAAAATCAACTGTCAGACATTTTGTGTCTCCTCTGGAGGTAATATATCTTCCCCATCCTCCCTGGACACTTCAAGATACTCTTTTTGTTTGTGGTCTTTAATAGTTTTACTCTGATGATGCCTCTGTTTGCTTCCACCTCCTCTTCCCTTGTGCAATTTTCCTTTTGGGTTTACCACACTTCTTGAATCTATGGCATAACTTCTTAATTTTGAGAAAATTATTTAAATTACTCATCATTGTCTTTCTAATATTGTTTTAATCCTTCTCTTTTTCACTCTTTCTTTTCTCTCTCCATAACTATAATTTCATATATATATATATCTTTCACCATGTCTTTTCATGGCTTGATAGCTCATTTCTTTTTAGCACTAAATAATATTCCATTATCTGGATGTACCACAGTTTATTTATCCATTCACTCACTGAAGGACATCTTGGTTGCTTCCACATTTTGACAATTGTGAATAAAGCTGCTATAAACATCTAGGTACAGATTTTTGTGTGAATGTTAAGTTTTCAACTCCTTTCAGTTTGAAACCCAAACACAACCAAGGAGCATGACTGCTGGATCATATGGTAAGAGCATGTTTTGTAAGAAATTGCCAAAGTGTCTTCCGAAGTGACTGCCTTGTTTTGCATTCTGACCACCAATGATTGAGAGGGATTTTTTGTTTGTTTTTTGAGAGTTCTTGTTGCTCCACATCCTCACCAGCATTTGACATTGTCAGTGTTCTAGATTTTGGCCATTCTAATAGGTGTGTTGTACCTCATTATATTTTAATTTGCATTTCCCTGATGATATATGACATGGAGCATCTTTTCTTTTGCTTATTTTTTGTCTGTTTGTCATCTTTGGTGAGTTGTCTCTTAAGGTCTTTGGCTCAGTTCTAAATCAGGTTGTTTGTTTTCTTATTATTGAGTTTTAACTGTTCTTCGTGTATTTTGGATAATAGTCCTTTATCAGATACGTCTTTTGCAAATATTTTCTCCAGTTTATGGTTTGTTTTCTCATTCTCTTGGCATTGACTTTTGCAGAGCAGAAATTTTTAATTTTAATGAAGCCCAGCTTATCAATTATTTATTTCATGGATCATGCCTTTGGTGTCTCATCTTAAAAGTCATTGCCATTCCCCAAATTTTCCTTTCTTTTTTGTTTTTAAAAATGTTTATATTGTTCTTGTGTAAATAAAGGTAGTGATAATTTGAGGTTCTGGATAAAGTTTTTTTTCTTTAAGTGAAGCCATATCTTTGCCTCTGGATAAAGTTAAGGTAGAGATAGAGTACTTCAGTTTAATTAGGAATTGAGCTGATTTGTACTTAGACATCAGACTCCTGTACAAAATACTTTTGATGCCCGACCAGAGACTTTTTGGTCTTATACGTCTCTGAACCATTAGTTCTGCTCTACCCAAAACTAATTCCATATAGGATTTGTCATAGATTACTTCAATGTTTCCAGGGTTTTTACCCCTTCTTTGGCTTCCTTTCAATTGATTTGTATTATTTATTATCTGTATTCCCTTGCTGCCTGTTACCTTGTTAGGTTTACATTCTTTAACTTTACTTTCACTACTGGTTCCAGAGATTAAAGTGCAAATCCTTGACTTACAAACTTGAATATTACTTAGTATTTTTACCTTCTTCATGGAAAATACAAGGATCTAGAACGCTTTAAGATTTATCACCCTCCTGACTTATTTTCTGTTTTCCCTGTGTATTCTTTTAACCACATAAGCATTATTAATGGTATTTCTCCCACCCAATATCCATTTAGCCTTGTCCACATATTCAGGATTTTTCATTGCTCTTTATTTCTTCCTATAACTCCAAAGCTAGATTTGGGATCATTTTCTTTTTACCTGAAAAATACTCTTTCATATTTCACTTACTGTAAGTCTGCTGATGACCACTTCTTCCAGTTTTTGTTTTCCTGAAAATACCTTTATTTTACCTTTTTTCTTGAAGATTTTTCTTTGGTTACACAATTCTAGGTTGGTGGTTTCTTTCTTTTTTTCTTTTTTTTTTTTTTTTTGGCCAGACCACAGGGTATGTGGGATCTTAGTTCCCCAACCAGGGATCGAATCTGCAACCCCTGCATTGGAAGCGTGGAGTCTTAACCACTGGACCACCAGGGAAGTCCCAGTGGTTACTTTCTTTTAACATTCTGGCTTCCATTTTTTCCTTGTTGATATGTCAGTCTGGTTATATATTTAAATAAGTTTTGTATGTTGTATATGGAAAATTACAGAAATAATTTAAGCCAGTATAACTTTATCTTCCTTCAATGAGAATTTGTTTTTCTCTGGTAGATGGTTGTGAGCACCAACACCCAGGAAACAGCTTAAGCCATACTTAGGTACTGAGTTAAATCAAACTTATTTACCCATAAGGGATAATCCTTTGGTTTTTAACTCAAAGATGGAGATCCCTTAGTGGGGTCTTGGTTCCAATATTTGTTTCTCTAACACATAAGGTAGTCATAAGCACTGCTCAGCTTTTCAGCTACTCAACCTCCTCTTCTGCCACCAGCAATCACTTCTTGGGGAAAAATAACATTAAATGTCAGATCACATTTCATAGTGTCCTAGACCTTGGCCCATAATTCTTTATCACCATGTTTGATTCTCCTATGCTCTCACACAGATTTTGTTTTTCTTCATCCTGCTTTAGTAATTTTCCTCTTTGGGGGAAGTGGTATGAATGATCTAATCTTCATTTCTCTTAAACAAACTCTAGATTTTGGCCCCCATGTGTCCTTGTCTGGCCAGGCTGCTATAACATAACATCAACAGACTGGGTGGCTTATAAAAAGCAGATATTTATTTCTTAAAGTTCTGGAAACTTGAAGTTCAAGATCAGGTTGCCAGCATGGTCAGGTTCTGGCAAAGGCCCTCTTGCAGGTTGTAGACTGCCGACTTCTTGCTGTGTTCTCACTTGGTAGAAGGTTAGGGAGTTCTTTCTTATGAGGTCACTAATCCCATTCATGAAGGCTCTGCTGTTGTGACCTAATCACCCCCCAAAGGCACACCTCCTAATACTATCACCTTGGGGATTAGGATTCCAATGTATGAATTGTGGGGGTACACAAACATTTAGATCATAGGTTCCTACTCTACTGAAAGTAGCATTATCAAGAATAACCTGCATGTTTCTAAATCCAATTGTCAATGTTCATTCCTCTTGTTATTTGACCTATCAGTAGCATTTGCCATAACTGAATACTATAATTTATCATCTAAACTGAGATACATTTGAGAATAATATGTTGACACTATTAATAATTAGATTGGGACAACAGTCACAAGCTAGCAGTGTTGTGGGCAAACTGGGGCAAATGCTTGCTCTCTTTATAGGCTTACACGACATTACATTTCCTGCTATCTCATTGGTTCCTCCCTTTCTTCCTGACTATGTGGAAGTGTTTCAGAGTTCTGTCTACGGTTCTCTTCATTCAATCTACACTTACTCTATTTATTATTTAATTCAGTCTTATGCTTCCAAATATCTCTTCAATCACACCACCTTCAAAATGTATCTCCTGAGCCCAGACATATTTCCCAAATCAACTTTCTTTTTTTTTCTTTTTTAAAAAAATTCTATTTAGTTATTTATTTTATATAGCAGGTTCTTATTAGTTATCTATTTTATACATATTAGTGTATATATGTCAATCCCAGTCTCCCACCAAGTCAACTTTAATACACAACTGTCTGTTCAATAGCTCTACTTAAATTTCAGATAAACATCTAAAACTCAACACATCCAAATCTCAGTTTTTGACCTTTCTTTCAAGCCCACTCCACTTTCAACCTTCCTCATCCCAGTTGATGGCAAATTCATCTTTCTACTTTCTCAGGCCAGCAACACTGTGGTCCTCCTTGACTTCTCCCTTTCTTTCATACTCCATACTCAATCTGTGCAATTTTTTTTGGTGGTTCCTTCAGATTATATCCAGAATTCAACCAATTTTCACTATTTTTACTGCTACTCCCCTGATCTAAGAACTGGCTTTTCTGCTTCTGGATTTGGCCCCATACCCTCCATAGCCTGTTTTCAACACAGCAATCAGGGTGAGTCTCAAAAAACCCCAAATCATGTCACTTCTCTGCCCATTTCACTCATGGGTAAAAGTTGAAGTTCTTTTTTGGCCTCTACAAGGCTCTTCACGCTCTAGAATCACTTTCCTCCTCTGCCCTTATCTCTGTCACTCTCTCTCTCTCTTTTTATGCATTGGTCCACATATGTTTTATGTATAACAGTCATGCTCCTATTTTAAGGCTTTTACGCTGCCTGGAAGGCTTTCCCTTAGCTAATCTGCAAAGCTATCTCCTTCATCTCCTTCAAGCCTTCACTCACCTTATGACCATTCTAGTGGAAATTGGAATCTGGACCCCATTTCTGGCACTCTCAATCCTCCTACCTTGCTCTATATTTTCTTTTTCCATAGCACAACCCATATTCTAATATACTGCTCTAATGTGGAGTACTCAAGCTCCACAAGGGCAGAGGTCCTTACCTGTTTATCTACTGGTGGGTCCTAAGAGCTTTGAACACTATCTGGCACAAAGTAGTTTTCAATAAATATTTGTAAAATGCATTAGTGAAATACATTGACTAAAAATATCACCTGCTCCTTAGGGAAAAACAGCTAAAGTTAATACCAAAATGCTCAGAAGAGCACATCTTACTTTTGTTTGGGTCTGTTAACAGATTAAAAAAAAAAATTCCAGATTGTAAATTCACTTATTTCCATAAATCATTTATTCCTTTTCATCAGATTCTGAGATAAAGAACCCAGAAGGGTTATAAGGATGCCACATTTGAATAGATCTTTTCTGATTGCTATTTGAAGATTTTGATGCTCAGTGAGCAAAAATCAGGATATTATTATTCCTTCTTGAGTCCATCTAGATAAAGCTTGTTTTTGCCAGGATGAATTAGACATTATATTTGTAGCCCTAGCACCAATTGCCTGTGTAATTAAAGTAGGGAATATTCATCGATCAACTTCTGTAAACCAGGCCCCAAGTCCTTTTACTTAATTTTATTTAATTATCAATAACTCCTTAAGATATGATTACTATTCCTGCATATAGATAAGAAATTCTGACTCAGTAGTTACGTAGCTGTGCCATCTGACATTTCCACCTATTTTTCTTTTTCTATTCTGCTAATGAGGGTTGGTCTTTGACCTCTCAGGTTCTGAGTTTAGGGGACAGAAAATCAATCACTTGCCAAGAATGTAACTTTAGGCTGGTCACTTTGTCTCCTTAGGCCATAGTTTCTTTACCTGTAAACAGTGAGGATTAAAACAACTACAGTTTTTTGTTTTTTTTTTTTTTTCTTTTTTTGCGGTACGCGGGCCTCTCACTGTTGTGGCCTCTCCCGTTGCGGAGCACAGGCTCCGGACGCGCAGGCTCAGCGGCCATGGCTCCCGGGCCCAGCTGCTCCGCGGCATGTGGGATCTTCCCGGACCGGGGCACGAACCCGTGTCCCCTACATCGGCAGGCGGACTCTCAACCACTGCGCCACCAGGGAAGCCCAACTACAGTTTTTATACAAAGCTCTTCCTGATTCCACCAGATCAGAGCAGATGCAAAGAGTTCAAAGTCTGCCTCTATGTTTCATCTAAGTTTATTTTTCTGTTTGCTAACTTTCTCTGGCTGCCATCAACTTTCCCGTTTCCCCTAAAGGCCGGAGAAAAAGCTGGTGGGATGTGGGCTACAAATGATTCTGTTCAGAGCTCTCAATACACATATAATTCATTTTTTGATTCAGAAGTAATTATTTTATTGAATCCAAGACTGTCAGGACTTGAATAATTAGAGCAAACAAATTCCAGCATTTTTAATCATTTAAAAATGGCTTTCTTCTTCTCCCACTATATTTTATTTTAGCCTTTAAGCAATCCTATGAGGTAGCAATCATTATAGTCATATTATAGATGAGGAAACAGGCTCAGTAAAATATTTTATTTGCCCAAGACTTCACTGTTGCAGAACAACTCCAAATATATCACTTTTTTTATACCACATGGATACAAATGAAAAATGAGAAATTGCCATTGGTTTGTCTGGTTATGTTTGACCTAGAAAGGAGGAAAATAAAGAAGGTAATGAAGCAGTTTTCTTAGAGAACATACAGAGATTTGATTGAGCTTTTTCCCAAGCTTACTATCCACTAGCCCTCCCTTTGTTTGATATGAATTTTAGAGCAGAGAAAGAAATAACTGATTCATTTTTGCTTTAGAAGGAGCATGAATGGCAAGGCGGAAGTATTCTGTTTAGATAACTTTATAACTGCTTTCTTTATCCAATTTTATTTCTGAAGTAAAAATCAGAACACTTTTTCTTTGCCACATTGATGAATAATAGTTTGTTGATTTTGTTTTTAACCTGGAGAATTTCTCAGTAGGGTGTACTATTTTATATAATATCTTCATGGCTCATTTAAGGGAATTTGGGGAGGTAATCTTAAAAATGTAACTCATATGCTTTTCAACATATATACTTTTACATCAACATTAATGACCTTTCTGATCATGATACATTTTGTGGGATTTAAGAAAAAAAAATTTTGTCCTTATTATCAAGTAATATTTCTTACAAAAAAATTTTTAAAACGTGAACAAAAATTAGAAAATACGATGCCAGTATTCCTTTACATTAGAGAAAATAACTTTTAACATTTTGATGAATAATTACGTATACAGTTATGAAAATGGAATTCACCTGTGCACACTGCTTTTTGATTTTCTTTTTTACCTAAAATGTATTTTTAACTCTTCCTAAGTAATCACATATTTTTCTAAAATGTTGTTTCTTTGCTAAATTTGCATCTATCAATATTTTTCTTCTATGATATTACTCTGTCTTGCCATCTGAGGTAATTACTATGCTGGATTTTGTATGTTATGCTCTTTCTGCTTTTTTAGATCGCATGGTAGCACATTCAGAAAAATGCATAATATATAATGAAAAGCTTAATGTGCTCTTTAAAAGTAATCTTACATGTAAACACCATATGTAAATACCACCTTGATGCATCTCTTGTGCATTTAACCTCTAGTAGTCTTCTGAACACAAATTAAAGCCACTTATCTAAGGTAAATGGACACAGCAGCATAGAAGGGGTGTTAATTTTCAAATTCCTTAACTAGAGACCCTAGTTAAGGAATTTGAAAATTAATAGTCAGAAGGGTAGAAAGAGAAGTTACGGGAGAGAATAGTGTAATGCCAGATGACAAAAAGAGTTAAAAACATGGGAGACAGTAGCACAAAGCCTTGAAATCCTCAAAGAAGTCTAGAAAGATGAAAGCTGAGACTTTCTCACTGGATTAGGAAATTAGCAGGACACTGATGACACTTTTGCCAGTTAGCTTTGGTGGAGTAAATGAAGGGAGGCCATCAGATGGAAATGGAGTGAAAAGAAGGCATAGAGTATTCTTTTAAGAAGCTTAGGAGGAAAAAAAAAAAAAAGAAAAGAAACAAGGCAATGTTTAGGCAGGGTGATTTAATCACAGAAGTTTATGTTAGTTTTATTTGCTTGTCTGTTTTTATGAGAAAAGAGATTTAAATATTTCTGTAGTCTGAGGGGAAAAGCCAACAGGTAGTAATGTTGCGGGTGGAAACCAGAGCACAGTACAGGAGGGAACAAGAACCAGTCAGGGAAGGAGTTGTGAATGGAGGGCCCTCCACTGATCTCCTGAGAGTGAAAAGCAAAAACAGAACACAGGATATGTATGATCAACATCCATTTGAAGCTGAGGGCATTTTCCACTGGTTCCTGTTTGCTGGGTGAAAAAATTTCCTAATGTTGATAAGGGCAGCCTCAATGATTTGGAATATTTTAGGAGAACAGGAGATGGTATAATAGAAATAATGTAAAAGAAAGAAAGACAGATGTTGAAAGACCAAACAGAGTCGGAAAACATGCACTGGTATTTGTACCAATCTGAAGACTGTATGACTGTATGAAGTACTCCTGTAGCACTTAAGCCAACTAGGGAAAGGGAATGGGGATTTTTTTTTCCCTCATGTTGGGTGTAGGTAGGCTAAGTGGGTAAGGGAAACAGGGAGTCTTATTTGACACAATCAGTCATGGAGTCTATATGGTAGGGAAGGATGTAAGGCCGGAATTATACTGACTAGGGGAAGGATCAAGAGATTTGAGGTCTGTGTAGTCAAAAATCAAAGCTTCCTGAGTGAAGTTGAGGAAGAGCTGGAAGCAGATAAGCAAGCCTGGTGGTCAGAGTTTAGAGTACATGCATTTAAGGTTTCACATATTTTAAGGTAAGGTTAGTGCTGTGATCACATAAGGAAAAAAATATTGACAGTCTTCTCCAAATATTGTTTTAAAACATTTTAAGATAAAATAGGCTAAAATTGTATTTAAATCTGATGAGGCACTTGATTGATACCTATAGGTTAATAATGCATTTATTTCAACAGTATTGTTCCTGAGCTCTCAGAAACTTGCTACTATAAGGTTGGCCAATAATAATGCCATAAACAAAGAATTCTTGGCTTTAGAATACTAAGGAATAAAAAGCTTAAGTAAATAAATAAAAAAGACGATCAGTCGAGATCAGTCTTGTTAACTTTAGGATGCACTTTCTAGGCTGATTTTCTAAAAATCTGTGGAGCTGTCTCCTGGGAAGCTGTGTGTTGCTACTGTATATGTGTAGCATGCATAGGATAGAAGGAAATGCAGTTTTTGAAATTGCTAATTCAAGTTGGGCATAAAAATATCCATTGACCTGGCACCATTCTGTCAATTTTCCTCTCACTTCCTGTGATGCTAGAGATGTATGCACCTAAAAGGATGCGTGGAAGCTATTAGTAACCTGTCGTGAAAAGAAATTGATCTTTTTTTTTTTTGAAATTTTAAAAATGCATCTCACCCAAGAGCTCTTTGCTACTTTACAAAGATGGAATAGCTCAATAATTTATTTACAGTGAGTTCAGAGCTAGGTAAGGTCAATCAAAGAAATTTCTGGCACGGTCCCAAGATGATTTAAAAACAGGAAACTAAGAGAATGTTAGAAATAGTTTTTCTTGCAAATATTCTTGTTCACTTAATATAACTATGTGTTTTAACTGACTTCACGGTGGTTGATTATCCAGATATTTGATTCTCTCACTTTAGAAAAATGACAAACATAACAAGTGTAAAGTGTCACTACAAATATTTATCATTATGAATTACACAGTAGTAGATTCTGTATCTAAGACCAAATGCATATTATTAGGTAATGCCCTTTTGAGATTTTGTGTGCGCCAGCATTTTGATTGTTTAATCTAGTAAGAGTGATTTTGTTTTAGTCTTAGTAACATAATTTCTTAAATACAATCTTGACATTTTAATTTTTGAACTCGAGGCCACATTGAAAATATATTGACTGTGCTTCCTGCTTGCTTGTCTGCTCTCTTTCTTTCATTCCCCCCCCCCCTTCCTTTTTCCTTTCTGAATAATTTAGTTTAAAAGCCAGAGGATGAGGCAATGGTTTCCAGGCAGAGCGGTGGGTGGTCCTCCTGTCAGAGTTTAGACCCTGAGCAAAGGAAGGCAGCCAGAGGTTGAAGCCCAAGTGGGAAAAGTAGTCATTTGGGACAGTGGCCTCATGGGGTCGAGAGATTGGTTACCTAGGGAATATCGATTACATGGGTAAATATATTCAGAACAATGGGAGCTAGGTTTCTCACTGCCAGAGAATAAGTTATAAATATGGAAAGATGGAAAGTAGAATAGGTGTGTTGTAGTGTACTGGAATTGAAGATGTTGGGGAAATATATGATTTTCAATATATACAAGTAAAAACATAAAAATAGATGTGTGTGCATTTGTTTTTCCTAATTTGGTCCACTGACAGGGCCTCAAAGCAATGACACCCTCTAAGGGCAGAAAGTTTTTCCTTCTTCCTTTCTAGGTGCTTTGGCTGGTCTAATAATTAAATAATGTAAAACAGATTAGCGGGAGAAAAACAAATTTAATTTTCTACGTGCAGGATCCCCAAGAATCTGAAACTCAAGAGCAAGTAGGGCAATTGCGACTTCTATGCCATCCTGAGCTGAGGAATGGGATAGGGGCCTGGAGCTTCAAAGGGGAGGAGGGCAATTTATAGGAAGATAAGAAGAGCAGATGTTCGTTCTCTCATACAGGTAAATCTTTCAGATAAAAAATTTGTCTCTGGTAATAGCTCTCTTTCTGGTCCAGGTACCCCCAGTGGCTATACCCTTGGGTTATAGATCATCCAAGTAAATAATCATCTGGGAGAAGATCTTAAACTCCATTAATTAAAGCCAGCTAACATTAAGCCAACCCTATAGGTCAAGTAATAGTTGTGATTGATATTTGTTTATTTAATATGCACATGTGTGTAACTTTTACTTTGTTCCACAGTTCTAGTATTAATTTGTTTAATCTACCTAACAAACCTATGAGTTAGATATGATTATTTTCCTCATTCTACAGATGAGGAATTGCAGCATGGAGAGGTTAAGATAGGTTAAGTAACTTCCCCAAGGTCACACAGCTGATATGAGGCAGAGCCAGGATTCACATGTAGGCAGTCTAGCTTCCGTTGCCAAGTATATCATTCTACTGCTATGCATTTCTTAACGTAAATTGCTAAGTAACAGAAACATTGCACACTCCATACAACAAAACAATTCTTCCTAAGGCTTCCTTTCCTCTGCCAGGAACAATAGACTTCAAGAACAACACATTTAGTCCTTCCACTGTTCAACTTTTTGAATGAGTTCAACTGTAGATCGAGCCTTTCTGTGCCGTTTTTTCTGTTTCTAAAAAAGCCTCTCGACCATCCCTTCTCTGTACACTTCTATCTCATTAGCCCCCTCCTTCAAAGACAGATTTCTTGCAAGTCCATTTAACAGTCATGACTTCACTCTTCATCCTCTCATCAATTCACTGCATTACAGGGTTCCACGTCGATGACTCTCCTTACAATCATCTCTAAAACATTACTGAAAATTTAAAAGGTCAAACCTCTTGGGCTTATCCAGTTTAACCTCTCTTCAGCTTTTGACTTTGTTGAAAATATGTTCTTTTCAAAGTTCCCTTTTCTACTTATTCTTGCTTCTTTTCCCAAATGCTTCTTGATGAGTTAAGGGTTTGTATATCCCAGGCTTCTGTCCTTAATGCCATAGTTTCAACTGTCATATATATAATAAGACTTCTAACTCTATAACTCCAATGTCAGCATCTCTTCTGGTTCTGGTGCAGTCGTACAGCTCAAACTGCCTAATAAATATCTGTTCCTGCTGTCTCATAGGCCTCGAAGTTTGCATGTGAAAATCCAAATTTTACCTCCTATCTTCAGTGATGAAATGTGTGCAGCTATGGCCCACACCCAGGCCCTCACGATCTCTGGCATGTTATACTACAATATCCTCTTCTCTTTGCCTCCAAAAGTACATCTTTCCTACAGAAACACAGAAAATGCAAATCCACTACACTGAAAATTAAGAATGACATTGAAATTATTGTCAGAACTTGGTAGGATTTTTTTTTTTTAACTAGTTACAACTTGATTGAATAGGAATGAAAATCCACGCACTCTTCCATCCATACTTCATATCCAGAACAGAGAAAACTTGGCCATGTAAATGCACTCTTCAACATCCCTTTGCCACTGTCTGGCTCTTAAATAAGAAAAGGGACTGTTCTAAACAGGAAACTTGGCAGCCTTTCTTCTATTGCCCGATGGAGGTTTCTGTGGGCAGTTAGAGGACTGGTCATCATTCGTACATCACTCTTTCTCTTTCCAGAAAACAGCTGGGCCAGAAGCATGTGGTAATTGAAGTGGCACACTGCCGCCCAAGAGGCTGCTCTGTAAGTGGCACATACTGAGGGTGAGATTTTCATGTATTGTGCTGTCATGGTATCATGGCACTGGGACACCTGTGTAGCAAATGGTCTCAAGTAGTAAGTGAGAGCTTTGTAGACGCTGGGAATTGAAACTGCTTACATCTATACATTTGTTTACCTAAGACAGGAATCCAAACAGCACTACATTGAATCCAATGGAGGTGAGGAAAATTAAAAGACACAATAGAGAAATAAAAAGGGCAAAGGAAAATGCCCCCAAACAAGGAAGTGAAAACAAAATCAAACATTAGAGAAAGAGCAATTCCCAGGAAATAATTATTCCAAAATTCAGAGTAACATTTAGAACATGTGTTGATTCTCAGCAGTTAAGAACCAAGGAACTTTTTATTAAACAAGAGTAGAAATTCCCAAAGGGAAGGCTGAGCTAAATGGATAAGAAAATGAGTTATAAAGAAGAATGACAAGGTAAATAAACCCACAATAGCAGAATTTTAAAGCCTATATCAGAGGCCTATAGGTTAGAATTGACAAAGTACAGTAAAAGAATAAGATCTAAAGGGCTCTCCTAGAATGCAGAGGGAAAAGATAAAATTAATGAGAGAAAACATAATAGATGAGAAAAACAGAAAATGAAAGTGCAACTTAAGCATTATTGGTATGTGTAAAGAAGACATTTTGAGCAATAGGAAAGGAATAGGAAAATGTAACTCAAACACATTTTTCTGAAGTTAAAAAAGTTGAATATCAAAAAGGCCAAGCACATTCTAGACAATTTCACCAAAAAGCACCCTGGCACATCTGATCAAAACTGTTTAAGGTAGGGACTTCCCTGATGGTGCAGTGGCTAAGAATCCACCTGCCAATGCAAGGGACACACGTTCGATCCCTGGTGCAGGACAATCCCACATGCCATGGAGCAACTGAGCCTGTGCACCACAACTACTGAGCCTATGCTCTAGAGCCCGTGTGCCACAACTACTGAGCCCAAGAGCTGCAACTATTGAAGCCCACACACCTAGAGCGCATGCTCCACAACAAGAGAAGCCACTGCAGTGATAAGCCCGTGCACTGCAACGAAGAGTAGCCCCTGCTTGCTGCAACTAGAGAAAGCCTGTGTGCAGCAGTGAAGACCCAATGCAGCCAAAAATTTAAAAATAAATAAAATTAATTAATATTAAAAAAAAGAATTAAAACAATGTTTAAGGTAAAAGAAATTTAGAATCAATCACTAACTGAGGCAACACCCACACTCTTCTCTTTTCCCAAAATACATTTCTTAAGTCAATGGAGATGCATCTGTATACATCTTCAAGGTTTGTATCTTAATTTATTTGTGTCCAAGTTGTCTTTCATAAGTAAAAGAAACAGATAATCTTTGATATGAGAGCTGTGAAAGTACACTACCTCATGGTCTTTTAAAAGGTTTCTGAAGGCTTGTTCCAGTCATGTAACACCAAAATGCAGATCTTAAAATGTGGATAAAGTAACTCGGAAAAGATTTTGCATTGAGACTCTTGCTGGTAAAGAAAATAGCATAATTATTCAGCCAGCTAGATACACAGACGGCAATAAACAGACAGTAATAAGAAATCATAGAAAATGTAAAGCATCAACAAAATGACAGAAGAGACATCAGATATCAGTTTTATGGCCCTTTCACTCTATTCCTTACTGCCCTCAAAAGGTCTGCATAGGAAACCCGAGAATGTGTTGTATTTCTGTCAGTACACCCTGTCTTCTCTCAATACTACCAGGCTCACCATTGCAAACTCACTAAAAGACCAACTCCAGAAGTCTCTAATTTATACTTGTATCCATGTCCCCCATCGATACCACCACCATACCACCTATACCACCATAGAGGATTAACTATATCATGTCTTATTTTCCTATTCACTTTAGCCACCACATGAAACCCAGACTTCCCAGATTATCCCATTATTAGAAAGGGAATACCTGAGCAGACAAAACACTGACCTTATATGCTCGACCCTGCCACTCCCATCCTGTGTAGTGATTTTCAGCCTTATCAGATCCAATGTCCTTCTTCTATAACAAACATTTTGTAGTGCTTGCTTTACTCTCCTGAAATGAAGTATATAGGCAATATAACCTATGTGCACACATAATTAAAAACAATCATACTGGGGTAATATACAGAAAAATATATACGGGTGATTATTTGTAATATAATATACGTGTGCTGTTGGTGTTCAGGCATGGCAACACTAGAGGACACGATGTAGGGTTAGAAGCTTACAGTGATGGATGGAATCATCAGAATGTGATGGCTGCAAAGGCAGACTAACACAGATGTGTTTTATTGCAACTCATAAGTAGAGTAGTAGCATGGTTGGTGATGTGATTTTTCTAAAATATTGAACAATGGCTGGTAAACTTCCAAACAAAATAGGATACAATCTTCCTTCAAGTTAAATGGTATTTCCCATTCCTAGAGAATTTACCGTTAATTAAAATTTTTGTAGAAAATCTTTATATTTCTATGCAAAGTGGAGATAAGTTCTAGGTGGACACAATCAAGAGCAGATTTTTCATCTACATTAAAGTTCAGTAGGATATTCCAGGTCTGTGAGTTGGTGTGTGATAAAGAACTTGTTTTTTGGACTGTACCATTCATTGCAGGATACCTAGCAATTTTAGCACCATTCCATTAATTGTAAGTGATACCACCCCAATCATGGTAACAACAAAATAATACCCACAAGTTTCCAAAATACCCCCTTGGGGGGCAATACTGCCTTTGTTGAGAAACTTTGTTAAACTAAGATTAGCCTGAGAAGTTTATTACACCCAGGAAAGCCTATGGTAAGCTCTGACTTTACCTCTACCTGCCAGTGCATGCAAACATATCAATACTAATGCAGAGCAGTTTGAAATGTTCCAAGAAAAAAATTAACCATCTGAACTGTTTGTGCTGTGACTTTTATTATGTTTAAACTCAATTTTCAGAATTGGTTCTTTGTTTTGAAGTTGGAAAAGACTTCTACATTAAAAATGATTACCCTTAAATTCTCAAAACGCTGAACATCATCAAAATTTTGTAACTGTTATAATGGAATTTGTTCTAACATTTGTAAGGGAAAGAAAAATTATTTTGCTGGTAAATGTGGCACGTTTGGTTTATAATACTAAATCATTTTAAGTATATGAGTTTTAAATTATGTAAAATAATAGAACAATTCTTTGATAATCTAAAAGATTCCATAATTTTAAGAGCAAGTGAAAAATATTAGTATATGTAAAATAATATGGAATGTAAGTGCTAAATGAAGTGAGTAATCAGAATGGAGTAAAATTAATTGGAGAGACATTTTTGTGTAGGAGATTCTAAAACTAAACTGGTAAGTATACAATGTTAGAAAAGATAGGATTGTATTTGAAGCAAGCTCATGGAACATGAAAAGACATAAATGTAGAAAACAGTTAATGAGGTGACAAGTTGTGAAATGAAACAATGCTTTAATTACTAAAAATCTAAAAAGTTGGTGGAATTCAATTATAGCTTCTTTTAAAAAGGTTGATTTCTCCTTTACATTGATATTTTTCATTTATTTTAGCCAGGCATCAAAAAAGCAGAGTCTTGGAGACTGGTTCAAGATGGCGGAGTAGAAGGACATGCGCTCACTCCTTGTGAGAGCACTGGAATCACAACCAATTGCTAAACAGTCATTGATGGGAAGATACTGGAACTCACCAAAAAAGATACCCCACATCCAAAGACAAAGGAGCACCCACAATGAGACGGTAGGAGGTGCACAATCACAATAAAATCAAATTCCATAACTGCTGGGTGGGTGACTCAGACTGGAGAACACTTACACCACAGAAGTCCACCCACTGGAGTGAAGGTTCTGAGCCCCATATCAGGCTTCCCAACCTGGGGTCCGGCAACAGAAGGAGGAATTCCCAGAGAATCAGACTCTGAAGGCTAGTGAGATTTGATTGCAGGACTTTGACAGGACTAGGAGAAACAGAGACTCCACTCTTAGGGGGCACACACAATGTAGTGTGTGCATCGGGACCCAGGGGAAGGAGCAGTGACCCCATAGGAGACCGAACTACACCTATCTGCTAGTGTTGGAGGGTCTCCTGCAGAGGCAGGGGCTGGCAGTGGCTCACCATGAGGACAGGGCCACTGGCAGCAGAAGTTCTGAGAAGTACTCCTTGGCGTGAGCCCTCCCACAGTCCACCAATAGCACCACCAAAGAGCCAAATAGGCTCCAGTGTTGGGTTGCCTCAGGGCAAACAACCAACAGGGAGGGAACCCAGCCCCATCCATCAGCAGACAAGCGGATTAAAGTTTTACTGAGCTCTGCCCACCAGAGCAAAAGCCAGCTCTACCCACCACCAGTCCCTCCCATCAGGAAACTTGTGCAAGCCTCTTAGATAGACTCATCCATCAGACGGCAGACAGCAGAAGCAAGAAGAACTACAATCCTGCAGCCTGTGGAACAAAAACCACATTCACAAAAAGATAGACAAGATGAAAGGCAGAGGGCTATGTACCAGATGAAGGAACAAGATAAAACCCCAGAAAAACAAGTAAATGAAATGGAGATAGGCAACCTTGCAGAAAAAGAATTCAGAATAATGATAGTGAAGATGATCCAGGACCTCAGAAAAAGAATGGAGGCAAAGATAGAGAAGATGCAAGAAATGTTTAAAAAGGATCTAGAAGAATTAAAGAAGAAACACCTAGAAGGATTAAAGAAGAGACACCTAGAAGAATTAAAGAACAAACACACAGAGATGAACAATACAATAACTGAAATGAAAAATACACTAGAATGACTCAATAGCAGAATAACTGAGGCAGGAGAACAGATAAGTGACCTGGAAGATAGAATGGTGGAATTCACTGCTGCAGAACAGAATAAAGAAAAAAGAATGAAAAAAAATGAAGACAGCCTAAGAGACCTCTGGGAAAACATTAAACACAACAATATTCGCATTATAGGGGTCCCAGAAGGAGAAGAGAGACAGAAAGGACCCGAGGAAATATTTGAAGAGATTATAGTCAAAAACTTCCCTAACATGAGAAAGGAAATAGCCACCCAAGTCCAGGAAGCACAGAGAGTCCCAGGCAGGATAAACCCAAGGAGAAACATGCTGAGACACATGGTAATCAAATTGACAAAAATTAAACACAAAGAAAAATTATTGAAAGCAACAAGGGAAAAACGACAAATAACATGCAAGGGAACTCCCATAAGGTTAACAGCTGATTTCTCAGCAGAAACTCTACAAGCCAGAAGGGAGTGGCATGATATATTTAAAGTGATGAAAGGGAAGAAACTACAACCAAGATTACTCTACCCAGCAAGGATATCATTCAGATTCGACAGAGAAATCAAAAGCTTTACAGACAAGCAAAACCTAAGAGAATTCAGCACCACCAAACCAGCTCTACAATAAATGCTAAATGAACTTCTCTAAGTGGGAAATACAGAGAAGAAAAGGACCTACAAAAACAAACCCATAACAATTAAGAAAATGGTAATAGGAACATGCATATCGATAATTACCTTAAACATGAATGGATTAAATGCTCCAACCAAAAGACACAGGCTTGCTGAATGGATACAAAAACAAGACCCATATATATGCTGTCTACAAGAGACCCACTTCAGACCTAGGGACACATACAGACTGAAAATGAGGGGATGGAAAAAGATACTCCATGCAAATGGAAATCAAAAGAAAGCTGGAGTAGCAATACTCATATCAGATAAAATAGACTTTAAAATAAAGAATGTTACAAGAGACAAGGAAGGACATTACATAATGATCAAGGGATCAATCCAAGAAGAAGATATAACAATTATATATGCACCCAACATAGGAGCACCTCAATACATAAGGCAACTGTTAACAGTTCTAAAAGAAGAAATTGACAGTAACACAGTAATAGTGGGTTCTTTAACACCTCACTTACACCAATGGACAGATCATCCAAACAGAAAATTAATAAGGAAACACAAGCTTTAAATGACACAATAGACCAGATAGGTTTAATTGATATTTATAGGACATTCCATCCCAAAACAGCAGATTACACTTTCTTCTCAAGTGCACACAGAACATTCTCCATGATAGATCACATCTTGGGTCACAAATCAAGCCTCAGTAAATTTAAGAAAACTGAAATCATATGAAGCAGCTTTTCTGACCACAACACTATGAGATTAGAAATTAATTACAGGGAAAAAAACGTAAAAAACACAAACACATGGAGGCTAAACAAAGCGTTACTAAACCAAGAGATCACTGAAGAAATCAAAGAGGAAATCAAAAAGTACCTAGAGACAAATTACAACGAAAACACGACCATCCAAAACCTATGGGATGCAGCAAAAGCAGTTCTAAGAGGGAAGTTTATAGCAATACAAGCCTACCTCAAGAAACAGAAATATCTCAAATAAACAATCTAACTTTACACCTAAAGGAACTAGAGAAACAAGCACAAAGAAAATCCAAAGTTAGTAGAACGAAAGAAATCATAAAGATCAGTGAAGAAATAAATGAAATAGAAACAAAGAAAATGATAGCAAAGATCAATAAAACTAAAAGCTGGTTCTTTGAGAAGATAAACAAAATTGATACACCATTAGCCAGACTCATCAAGAAAAAGAGGGAGAGGACTCAAATCAATAAAACAGAATTGAAAAAGGAGAAGTTACAAAAGACACCACAGAAATGCAAAGCATCCTAAGAGACTATTACCAGCAACTCTATGCCAATAAAATGGACAACCTGGAAAAGTGGACAAATTCTTAGAAAGGTATAACCTTCTAAGACGGAACCAGGAAGAAATAGAAATATGAACAGACGAATCACAAGTAATAAAATTGAAACTGTGATTAAAAATCTTCCAACAAACAAAAGTCCAGGACCAGATGCCTTCAAAGGTGAATTCTATCAAACATTTAGAGAAGAGCTAACACCCATCCTTCTCAAACTCTTCCAAAAAATTGCAGAGGAAGGAACACTCCCAAACTCATTCTATGAGACCACCATTACCCTGATACCAAAACCAGACAAAGATACTACAAGAAAAGAAAATTACAAACCAATATCACTGATGAATATAGATGCAAAAATCCTCAACAAAATAGTAGCAAACAGAATCCAACAACTCATTAAAAGGATCATACACCATGATCAAGTGGGATTTATCCCAGGGATGCAAGGATTCTTCAATATATGCAAATCAATTAGTGTGATACACCGTATTAACAAATTGAAGAATAAAAACCATATGATCGTCTCAATAGATGCAGAAAAAGCTTTTGACAAAATTCAACACCATTTGTGATAAAAACTCTCCAAAAAATGGGTATAGAGGGAAGTTAACTCAACATAATAAAGGCAAGATATGACAAACCCACAGCAACCATCATTCTCAATGGTAATTGGAAAAGAAGAAGTAAAGCTGTCACTGTTTGCAGATAACATGATACTATACATAGAGAATCCTAAAGATGCCACCAGAAAACTACTAGAGGTAATCAATGAATTTGGTAAAGTTGCAGGATACAAAATCAGTGCACAGAAATCTCTTACATTCCTATACACTAATGACGAAAAATCTGAAAGAGAAATTAAGGAAACACTCCTGTTTACTATTGCAACAAAAAGAATAAAATACCTAGGAATAAACCTACCTAGGGAGACGAAAGATCTTTATGCAGAAAACTATAAGACACTGATGAAAGAAATTAAAGATGATACTAACATATGGAGAGAAATACCATGTTCTTGGATTGGAAGAATCAATATTGTGAAAATGACTATACTACCCAAAGCAATCTACAGATTCAATGCAATCCCTATCAAATTACCAATGACATTTTTTACAGATCTAGAACAAAAAAATCTTAAAATCTGTATGGAGACACAAAAGACCTCGAATATCCAGAGCAATCTTGAGGGAAAAAAAAAAGGAGCTGGAAAAATCAGACTCCCTGACTTCAGACTATACTACAAAGCTACAGTAATCAAGACAATATGGTAATGGCACAAAAACAGAAATATAGATAAATGGAACAGGATAGAAAGCCCAGAGATAAACCCACGCACCTATGGTCAACTAATCTATGACAAAGGAGGCAAGGATATACAATGGAGAAAATAAGTGGTGTATATATGTCAATCCCAATCTCCCAATTCATCACACCACCACCCCTGCCCATGCCACTTTCTCCCCTTGGTGTCCATACATTTGTGCTCTACATCTGTGTCTCTATTTCTGCCCTGCAAACTGGTTCATCTGTACCATTTTTCTAGGTTCCACTTATATGCTTTAATATACGATATCTGTTTTTCTCTTTCTGACTTACTTCACTCTGTATGACAATCTCTAGATCCATCCACGTATCTACATCCACGTATATACACTATATATACACTTCAATAAGTGGTGCTGGGAAAACCGGACAGCTACATGTTAAAGAATGAAATTAGAACACTCTCCGACACCAAACACAAAAATAAACTCAAAATGAATTAAAGACCTAAATGTAAGGCCAGACACTATACAACTCTTAGAGGAAAACATAGGCAGAACACTATATGTCATAAATTACAGCAAGATTCTTTTTGACCCACCTCCTAGAGAAATGGAAATAAAAACAAAAATAAACAAATGGGACCTAATGAAACTTAAAATCTTTTGCAAAGCAAAGGAAACTACAAAAAAGACAAAAAGACAACCCTCAGAATGGGAGAAAATATTTGCAAACGAATCAACGGACAAAGGGTTAATCTCCAAAATATATAAATAGCTCCTGCAGGTCAATATTAAAAAAACAAACAACCCAATCAAAAAATGGGCAGAAGACCTAAATAGACATTTCTCCAAAGAAGACATACAGATTGCCAACAAATACATGAAAAGCTGCTCAACATCACTGATTATTAGAGAAATGCAAATCAAAACTACAATGAGGTATCCCCTCACACCAGTTAGAATGGGCATTATCAGGAAATCTACAAAGAACAAATGCTGGAGAGGGTGTGGAGAAAAGGGAACCCTCTTACACTGTTGGTGGGAATGTAAATTGATACAGCCACTATGGAGAACAGTATGGAGGTTCCTTAAAAAACTGAAAATAGAATTACCATATGATCCATCAACCCCACTACTGGGCATATACCCAGAGAAAACCATAATTCAAAAAGACACATGCACCCCAGTGTTCAATGCAGCACTATTTACAATAGCCAGGTCATGGAAGCAACCTAAATGCCCAACAGACGAATGAATAAAGAAGATATGGTACATATATACAATGGACTATTAGTCAGCCATAAAAAGGAACGAAATTAGGTCATTTGTAGATACATGGATGGATCTAGAGACTGTCATACAGAGTGAAGTAAGTCAGAAAGAGAAAAACAGATATCGTATATTAACGCATATAAGTGGAACCTAGAAAAATGGTACAGATGAACCGGTTTGCGGGGCAGAAATAGAGACACAGATGTAGAGCACAAATGTATGGACACCAAGGGGAGAAAGTGGCATGGGCAGGGGTGGTGGTGTGATGAATTGGGAGATTGGGATTGACATATATACACTAATATGTGTAAAATGGATAACTGATAAAAACCTGCTGTATAAAAAAGTAAGTTAAATAAAATTCAAAAATTATAAAAAAAGCAGTCTTGACCATATCAACTAGACATTTTTAGTAATGTGACTGCTTAACTGAAGGCATTGATCCCATTTTTGACTTTTACACCCTAGTTTCCTATTTCACAGCAGCATTTGGAATATATCTATTCCTCTAGGGATTTTTTGACAAATAGCAGACATTATCTGATTACTGAAGCACAATTGAGGGCACTATTCTAGACCACAGTAAAGCTGTGTTAATTTCCAGAAACATCATGATTCAATTTTGGAGCCTCAGACAAATAACAAACACTTAAACAGTTACTGAAATTCTGATTATGGGCTTTGCATAGCCAAAATGTGTGTTTCTGCTAATTTACATTTTTTATGTCCAATTATTCACTCTCTATATTTACTTAAGTTCTCAAGTAACGTAAATGTTTGGCTATAATACATATATGTATATATGTGTGTGTATGTATATATATACATATCTATATGTGTATATACATTTGCATGGTACACGCATCTGTACACATACTATATATGTACGCACATATAGTGAATATGAGTTAAATTTAGTACAAAAAATAATTATACCTATACATTGGGTTAATAAGGCATCTGCTTCTTAAATTGTAAACTTTCTTTTAAAATATTTCAGATGATTGCTAGTGTGGAATAGTGTAAATCAAAGGAATACAAAGGAAGGGGCTACTTTATCAAAATACTATTAATGCTCCCACTTCAAATCAACAACTCATAGAAAAGCTTTCTAAAATTATAAGCAAAATAAAAAATATGGCAAAATGTGAAATTTAAAACAACCTTGTCAATTCAAGGACAAAATTAATTATCTAAATTATCCCAGCAGGTTTGGTGGTCTTCTCTGTGTATGGACCACCTGCTTTCCCCATCCTTGTCATCCTGGCTTCCCATACTCATACCCATAACCCTGTCATTGACCGTGTTATTGGTTAAGAGCATTGTGATTTCTAAAAGGATGTGTGTGGGGTCATGTTTAAACCATTCTCAGTTGCTGTTATAATTACAGTGATTGTTATCTAGTGAAAGCTTTTTTGGCAGATTTCCACCAGAAGGCTAAAATTTGCATCCAAGTTTATTTTCATCAAGCTATTGGGGTTTGTCATTCCATTTAAAGAGATTTAAATCCAGTTCAAAAAAATAATGTTAGCATTATTGAATTCTAACACTATCAAAAAGGGCTTCCGAATTCATTTAAAAGTCAATTAACTGATTGTTTTAAAACTATCACAAAACAGGGCATTAAACCAATGGTGCATGTGTGTGATATTGGTAAATAAAATAGCTATATACATAAAAATATAGTATTATTTTCTGAACTAAACTTTTTATGAAAGAAGAAATTTATAAAACTATAAGCAATTAGTTTTTTTAAAAAATCACGTTGTACCTTGTGATCAGTATTATGCCTATGGTTATGCCTCTGTGCATAGGTACTTCCAAAAGAATAGGAGAATAATTCCTTTGAGAAATTTTACTTTTGTTTACTATTAGTTACATATAAGGAAAAGTTAATGGATTTATAAGACAGGCATTTAGTAATTAAAATGTTAAAGAGTATGCTATATTTAAGGAGAAATTATCAAAAATGGTCTAGTATCTGAGAATTTTGCTTAGTCCATTTTATTCTGTATGTGCCTATGTACACTGAAAGGAGAGAGAGAGAGGAGATAAAAACAATACCATCATCCTGAAAATTAAAGTCCTGCTCACACTTACTCTTCATAGATTACAAGATCATTCATTAAATAAACTCTTTCATCGGAATTATCTTCTAAGTAAAACCTCAGCACAAAACTTCTTTCAGATATAAATGCACAAAAGTAAAACACAAATGAAAACCCAGACTGAAGGCTACCCCATGGCAAGATAACACTTAGAAATTAAAAATGCAAAATTTTTCTTTTCGTATTTCTAGTGTTCATATATACTTCCAAAATTGCTTGTTTGTGTGACTTTCAACCTTTCAACTTTAAAGTACCACCATCCCTTGGTATCTGCTGGGGATTGGTTCCAGGACCCCTGAGGATACCAAAGTCTGCAGATGCTCAAGTCCCTGATATAAAAGGGGGTAGTACAGTCCGCTCTCTGTGTCTGCAGATTCTGTATCCATGGAGTAAACCAACCACGATCGAAATGCAGAATGCACAGATATGGAGGGCTGATTGTAGTAAAAATATTTTATATTCACTAGCACTAAGCATATTCACAAACATTTCCATTCAAACAGAAGATAATCTTTACATCATTCAATTCTAAAAAATGTGAGTTTGAAGGTTCTCAGAATGTTACCTAATTTAAATTCAACCTAATAGCATCAACTGCAAAAAAAGAGAAATATTTGTCTGTTTTTCCTTCATATCTTTTCATTATTGAACAAGAACCAGCTCTTTACCACCAAGCAAATATTACAGATTCACTGAAGTAGGAAAGCCTAAACATGAAGGTGTTAATAATGTATAAATGGGCCTGTTAATACCACCAGTTCATAGATCTGTTAAAAGATGAACTGAGACATAATAAAAGTTTTAAGAATTTGAGCAAAAATACATTCCAAAAGGGGAGTGCCAAACAGGAAATTGTTAGGGGCACACTTTGCCCACAGGACCATATGGTCCTCCTTCGGTATCTGAGGGGGGTTGGTTCCAGGATCCCCATGGATATCAAAACCCAAGGATACTCAAGTCCCTTATATGAGATGGCCATCAGTATCTGCGGTTTCTGCATCCACCGATATGAAGAGATGACTGTATACTCGTTTTCATTAAGTCACGATCTTAAGAAAAAGATCCTTCAAAACAATGCATTTTGTGAAGAATTTTAATTGTCCTTTAAATTATCCTTTCTGAAAGTATTTATTGGCAACTTCATAATTTTTAAAAAATTTCTAAGTGTGATTTTCTTTCATGAAAAAATACTGCTTGGAATATTTTAAAACACAGATCCCTTATTGCTTCACTTATTTTTATTTTTATTTTTTTGTGGTACGTGGGCCTCTTACTGTTGTGGCCTCTTCCGTTGCAGAGCACAGGCTCTGGATGTGCAGGCTCAGCGGCCATGGCTCACGGGCCCAGCCACTCCACGGCATGTGGGATATTCCTGGACCGGGCACGAACCTGTGTCCCCTGCATCGGCAGGTGGACTCTCAACCACTGCGCCACCAGGGAAGCCCTGCTTCACTTATTTTTTAAAATGTGGGTTTCTTCCTACTTCCTTTTCCCTGAGTCAGACAGTTTGGCCTAATTTACACGTCTTTTGCAGTTAAAAAGAGTGTTTGATATGTATCTGATAAACTAGTTAAATGCCAAATGGTTTTGACATGATTCTCATTCTAGAATCTTTATGGTTTAAATGTACACTGATAAATAGATTGACATATAGAAGAAAAACACTGGAAGAATCACAAGTTAATTCTCAGCTTGTAATAATGTAAGCAAAGATGAAAGAAAGAAAAATGCGCATCCTATAGTTCAAAGAAGCAGAGAGAGAATGGGAGAAAGAGAGAGGAGGAAAGTCTGCTTTGTATGTCATTGTTTCTTAAACAAAGAACAATGGAACACTGACCACAAATAGCTTAATTAATCTCCAGTCACAGCCTCTACTATTGCCCTGGGTTCAAGCTGACATTTGATGACAGTGTAAGACGTTTGTCTCCTGGGAATATATTGTTTGGATTGGACTTAAATTTATTGTTATAGTTACAAACCACAAGGAATGCAGGATTTCAGAGAATCACAAATTGGAGCAAGAGTGGAACTATATGTTCTAGAACACAGACCATTTCTATATATATGTATTCCTAATATAATGCTAATAATCCTCATATAATTTATTTATATGTAGGAAAGACACATCTAATTTCAGATTGAGAAGATCATACCAATCAATAGTAAATATCAAGAGAAAAACACCAATAGGTTTTCTAAAAATAAATTTATTTTATTTTTTTATTTATTTTTGGCTGTGTTGGGTCTTTTGTTGCTGTCTGTGGGCTTTCTCTAGTTGTGGCGAGCAGGGGCTACTCTTCGTTGCAGTGTACAGGCTTCTCACTGCGGTGGCTTCTCTTGTTGCAGAGCATGGGCTCTAGGCTCGCAGGCTTCAGTAGTTGTGACACGTGGGCTCAGTAGTTGTGGCTCTAGAGTGCAGGCTCAGTAGTTGTGGAACACGGGCTTAGTTGCTCTGCGGCATGTGGGATCTTCCCAGACCAGGGCTCGAACCCGTGTCCCCTGCATTGGCAGGCAGATTCTTAACAACTGCGCCACCAGGGAAGTCCCAACAATTTTCCTTTTTAACTATAAATTATGTCATTGAATACAACGTATGCCAGCTACATTGTGGACAAAGGATATTAAAAGATATTTCTATTCATATAGTCAGCACCTGTTGGTACCTAGAAAATGACAGACATATGGTAAATACTCAAAACTGCTGATGGAGGGATATGAATTTATAAGGAAACTGCATAATAAATGATCTGATATTTCGAAAAGTATCTTTTCACTACAGATATTCTTATAAATATACAATTTTAGGAGACAATTGTACAATGTAGAATGTTAAGAGGTAATAATAAAATTGTAAGTGCAGATTTGTAAGGGGATCAGAATAAACATTTGCCTTTTCCTTAATCATTCTTTTTTAATGTACACACAGAGAGAGTAATTCATAGAGAGTGAGCGGGTAGGAATTGCGAGGTTAGGTTATGAGGGCCTAATGGTGCCCATGTCACCCTAGGAGGTGTAGTTCTAACAAAAAAATGCTTAAGACAAAAGAATGATGCATTTCCAGGTGAAGGATGGAGAGCTGAACTGGGAACTGTGCACATCAATTGAATGTGATTAAGATGTAATGAAAAGAGATGCAGAGTACAGGCAAGCCCACAATTTTGTTTACTGAAAAATATTCCTCTGTCAACATGAGGTATAAGGAAAAGCATACTGTTGAACAAGGAAAGGAAAATGACCTCTCAAAGAATCAGTGGTTTCACACTGGAACCTGCAACAATGATAAGAGAGAATGAGTGTCAGACACTGGGGTGGGGGGCTTCCCTGGCAGTCTGGTGAAAGTATCTAGACAGCCATAACTTCTTGGGTGAATAGCAGCTTCTCTGACAAGAGGGTGGTTGTCTCAAGAGAAGGAGACACCTCCCCAGTGGTGGCCAGACTTTCATCTGTAATCTTGAGTTGTTGGTCTTTCTGAGGAAATAAAAGTAGCACAAATCTGAACTGTTTCTTAAAGAGGCAATTTAAGGATTTTCTTATCAGCAGCAAATGGAAAAAAAAAGAAATGAAAAAGCTCATTCTATGGTTTCATTAGTATTATGGACTGGACTGTGTACTCTCAAAATTCACATGTTGAAACTCTAACCTCCAGTACCTCAGAATGTGACTGTTTGGGAGTCACCTTTCAGGGGTGATTAAGTTAAAATGAGGCCCTAAGAGTGGGCACTAATTCAATCTGACTGGAGACCTTTATAAGAAAAGGAAATTTGGACTCAGAGAGACCCCAGGGGCGATTATGCACAAAGAAAGACCATGTGAGGACACAGAACGTGCCATCTGCAAACCAAGGAGAGAGATCTCAGAAGAAAACAAACCTGCTAACAGCTTGATCTTGGATTTCCAGCCTCCAGAACTGTGAGAAAATAAATTGTTGTTGTTTAAGCCCACCAGTATGTGGTATTTTGTTATGGCAGCCTGAGCAAACTAATATAGTTAGTAAGAAAATGCATAAAAAAGTCTGTAAATGTAAAAGGTTGCTTTAAAAAAAAAACTCTTTATTTTGAACCACTAGTCTGTTCATGTCTATAACAGTAATATTTCAAGAATGTCATATAAATAGAATGAAATATTGCATAAACTTTTCAGATTGGCTCTTTTCACTCAGGATAATTCTCTTGAAATCCATCCAAGTTCTTATGTTCAACAACAGTCCATTCTTTTTTTTATTGTTGAGTGATATGCCATGCTATGGATGTATCACACTGTGTTTAACCATTCACTGCTGAAGGACACTTGAGCTACTGCCAGTTTGGGACTATTATGAATAAAGCTGCTACTAACATTCATGTACAGGTTTCCATGCAGATATGTAAGTTTTCATTTCTCTGGGAAAAATGCCCAAGGGTGTGATTGCTGAATCATATGGTATTTTTACTTTCATAAGTGCTATACTGTTTTCCAGAGTGGCTGTACCACTTTACTTTCTCACCAGCAATCTGTGAGAAGTCCAGTTTATCTACATTAGGAAACAGATAATACATGTGCCATATAAAAGTTTCCAGAACACCAAAATATGCTAATTTCCTTTTATGTTATGAGGTTAGCATACCTTGTACACCCAAACCCAGTAGAGTTCTCGTAAGCTAGCTCTCTGCAAATTAAGAGAAAAAAAGCTGCAACTTACAGCAATTTCCTCTCTGCAAGGTGGTAGCTATTCCTGCCATGGTTGCTTTCAAACTACCACATGACTTCACTGAGAGCAAAGTTGGGAAAACATACATATAAGTGGTCCTCACAAGCTGGCACAAGCCAGTTCTAGCACACTGCTGCACACATACACACACACACACCAGATTTATCTCCTTCATGAATATTGATAATTAACCAAAATGGTGACATGAATTTAATAACATGATGACATAATCAAATGCAGACAGATATAAAATTAAAAGTATGTTATAGTACAATTTTTGACAAAATGTATATTAATCTATAAATATATTTATAGAATAAAAAGAATTGAAAACTCCAAAATGCTAATAGTTTATTTCTAGGTAGTTGGATAATGTACAATTTTTGTTTTCATGATTGTGTCTTTCTCTGTATTTCAAATTCTTTTCAATGAACATGTTTTCTTTTAACATAAATAAATAATATATTTTATTATATTTTGAGATCTAAAATCTGAGGGCTCAAAGTTATCAACAAACATAGAACAAAGCAAAACATTGGTAAGTGACAAGGTTATGTAATAGAGTACAAATTCAGCTCAGAATGATTTTAAATAGAAAGTAAACTGGATCATGTGGCGTCAGTCAGAGATGTTTCCAGGAGAAAATAAACTTGAGCATGACTTTCCCCTCCTCCCTATCCGAGGAAAATTCTCGAAGAGACACCACATGAACCTATATTTGTATCTATGTCAGAGAAGGGAAGAGATACAAGTTCTGGGAGGTAGTTTGTTGTGAAAGGAAAATGAAGTCAGATGATCCTGAGTTTGAAGACTTGTTTACTATCCATGATATCTGGGGCAAGTCACCTCTTGACGCCTCAGTTTCTTCCTCTAGCATGGGGTTAATATTCCTGCTTCATTAAAAGGTTGAGTGAACAAGTATTTATTTTACAAAGGAGACTTTCCTTCTGTTCTGTCTCATTTTATTGGAAATTATAAGCCATCAAAATCCCAGTGGAAGTTTTTATAATGATGACATTAAAAATTACTGGGATAGGAAATGCTTCACTTTATGAGATAGATGGGATTTTAATTTTATGGTTTACAGTGTGGAAAGAGAAATTATATAATGTTTAAAAGATTGTATTATGTTTTAAAAATCAGTTACAGAAAGTAAATTTTTCCTTTCTATGTAATCATTTGTTCATTCATTCATCAGATATTTATAAAGTACAAACTCAGTGGAAATCAGCCATTAGTTTAGGAGAAAGTTACCAGAAAATACAAGATCAATGACACCTGGGGACAAGAAGTTTTTAATAACTTCAATAGGTGGTATCATGCACATTTCAGAGCAGTGCAACTGCAAGCCCAGTACTGTTGTCTCTGTGTCTATTCTTTCTGTGGTAATATTATACCTATAGGCCCATGCCAGCTAGTGCCTGAGGTTAAGACAAACACTTATTCAGCCTCATAATAAAACAGAATGTGTAAACTGTACAATGAACAACAATATTTATACTCATCTGTTCCAGAACTACTCAGTCTTTGAGTTAATAGGATATAAGGGCAATGCTCAAATCATGTCTTCCTGCCTGACGCTCTTTCCTCTAAAAGAGACAAGTTGTACTATGGTTTCACAGCAACACTTTCCCCACTAGTTATTCATAACCACTGTATTAGTCAACTGAGGCTGCTATAACAAAATACCATAGACCAGGTGCCTTAAACCAGACATTTACTTTGCATTGTTATGGAACCGTAGAAGTCCAAGAGCTGCAATCTCCAAGGAATGAAGGCGAATTGTCCACTGGCATCTAAACAGCTGCAGTGAGGAGGGTAAGGATAATAGAATAGGAAGCATGAACTTCAAATATGCTGGGATTTCCAGAAGACGGAGTAACTGTCTAGAGGTGGAAATGAAAAGCAAGAAAGCCCTGCAGAATGTGTGAGAGAGACAGAGAGACAGCCACCATTTGAAAAGGCTCCAGAGCAATGCATATCGTTAGGGGAGGGCCAGATTTCAATTCAGGAAAAAAAAGATGAAAGGGACCTTGCAAAGAATTGTTAGAAGTTATAAAGAAATTTGCTGATGACTGAGTTCCAGAGGTTCGCCGCCACAATGGATTTCAAGGGTTGGGACGGGGTGAGCGACAGGTCCAGATTAAGGGCTATACTGAGCTGTATGGGCATGGATTTCTGGGTGTTAGAGACAAGTCAAGGACTCTCAGCCTTCTCTCTTAGGCTTGTCAAGGTAACAAAAGTAAACAAGGATAAATGGCATGATGAGTTTTTCTTTATGGTCAGGGAGACAGACAGGAATATAGAGGCTGCTAATGTTGGGGAAGGATGAGGATCTTGCCGTGAGTGTTTAGAGCCATCAAAGATGATGAGTAGATCAGAAGTGGGACAAACTTACCAGGAACATGTAGAATTCAGAGGAAATGTATTTCAGCTGGAAATTATTTGTATTGGCTTAAAAATGTGATCTGTAAAGGGACAGTCCTGTAACCTTTTAAAAATGGTTATATGATACCAACACTAATACTGTTAAAAATAAATATAAATGTAAGTGTAATATAACGACCCATAAATTAATGTTTCATAGAAAATACATAACTATAATTTCCTCATTGGAAAGTATATAGAGAAATATGATAAACTTTACATATACTACCACAGAAATTAATAAATGGTAACAATTTATAGCACTTGCTTCAGATCATTTTTAAGAAAGAAAACTCAACAATACGTCTCTGTACATTTTGCCAGATCCGTTCCTCTTCCTTCTTGTCTAAGGCAAACACCATCATGAAGTTTATTTATTCTTTATACTTATGCTCTGTATACATTTTAACATAGATATATACAGCCATGAAAGCATGTAATATTTTGTGAGTTTTAAAAGTTTACATAAATTTTAGCATATAATTACCAAATCATATTATCTTTACCTGCCAGTATGGAACTAGCTTCCTTTCATTTAGTATTATGCTTCATTTAGTATTATACTGTTCATTTAGTATTATAACAGAAATCTATTCCATCACATGAATATACCATGATTTACTTATCTGTTGATAACATTTTGGTTGCTTTAGTTTTAAAAATTTTAGCAATGTTACAATGAATATATGTGACTACGTCTCCTTGAACACGTGCAAAAATTTCTCAAGGGTATATACCTAGATTGTTACAATATTGCTTCTGTTTTATGTTTTTTGGTTTTTTGACCCCGAGGCATGTGGGATCTTAGCTTCCCGACCAGGGATTGAACCCACACCCCCTGCATTAGAAGGCAAAGTCTTAATCACTGGACCGCCAGGGAAGTCTTGAGTTATGGGTATTTTCAACCTTACTAGCTATTGCAAAATTACTCTTCAAAAAGGTTATATTTTGAATTTCCACTCCAGCCAGGAAAGCTGGAGGATGCCCATTTACCTATACATTTGCCTACAGTTGGAGTTATCAGACTAACACATCTGCCAATTTGATAGGTGAGATATTATATGTCACTCTTTTAATTTGCATTTCCCTGATTATCCATGAAGTTGAACATCCTATCATTTGTGTTTTGACCATTCTTGTGTCATCCTATGTGAATTTCTAGTTCACATCCTTTTCCCCAATATATATAAACAATATAAATATATATATTTGCCGGCTTTACATGTTTCAAGTTTTTTGGTGCCTAGTTTCATCTTTTATGGTATCATTTGGAAGATTTTCACTGTGACATAATTGAATTGATGAAAGTTTTCTGCTTAAAATCTTTGCTTTTGTGTCTGATTTCCTTAAGGTCATTAGTAAAATATTTTAATCTTTAATATCATCCATGGAAATAGCTCACACTATTATTTCATGAATAGAGCTAGGTCAGCAATGAATACAGAGTGATCAAAGTTATATGACCAGACTTAGTATGATCATTTTCCAGATAGAGTAGTATCAATCATATGAGAAATATGTTACTGATTACAAAATACTTCTAAGTAGGCAGGACTATAAATGCTGAAAAGAATAATATTTCCTATTTGCTTTCCCTTGTACATGTTTTATGTATAGAATAAATTTGATTGATGAAGTTTAAAGTTCATACAGGAAATGTTTGGAGCAGATACAACAAAATCAATAGTGTCTATATAGACTGGGTTCATATGAGCAGATTTATTTTCTTGACCTTTCACTTCAAATGCCCTGTTTTATTTTGTCATAATAAAAATTAAACATATATAAAGCAACAGAGAACAGATAACTCTGATGTGGCCACGTCATTAAAATCTCAGGGCTTGTATATAATTTGTGATCCCCGTACTATTTTTGGCTTCTTTAAAAACATTTCTGTTCCCAGATTAAGGTCATTTCATTATTTCTTCTGCCCCATTGCCTTGAGGCCTCAGTACAAACAAATTCTGCTCTATTTTTACAGTATCAACGGAATTATTTTTAGTTCTAAAAAAATTCAGGAGCAGGTTAAGTTAAATTTGGGTTTCTTAGAGTTAGTTGAGCTTGTCTGAGGTCTATGTATGGAGGGATTTGTTAAAAGGCAGAGCAATATTATAGAGTTCTCCAACGCATATGATTTGTTTTCGGTGAACACAGGTAACTCTGTTTATGTATGTACTTACACACATTCTGTTTCTTTTCTATTTGTCTTTACTCTTTTGGTGATTTCATCAGCTTCATGACTTAAAAGTATCTGTTTGGGGGCTTCCCTGGTGGCACAGTGGTTGAGAGTCCGCCTGCCGATGCAGGGGACACGGGTTCGTGCCCTGGTCCAGGAAGATCCCACATGTCGCGGAGCGGCTGGGCCCGTGAGCCATGGCCGCTGAGCCTGCGCGTCCAGAGCCTGTGCTCCGCAATGGGAGAGGCCACAACAGTGAGAGGCCCGCGTACCGCAAAAAAAAAAAAAGAAAAAGAAAAGTATCTATTTGGTGTGACTGACTCAAAATTATTCCTCTAGAGTTAATGTCTCTACTAAACACCAACTATGTTCAATGGCCTACCAACCTCTCCACTTGGGTGTTGAATAGGCTTCACTGTGAATATTTCTAAAACTGAGTCCTGACTCCTCCTACCACCACCCTCACACCTGCAGCTCCCAGAATCTTTCCTGCTGCAGGAGTAGTAACTTCATTCTCTTAGTTGTCCAGGCCAAATGTGGCATCATTCTCTACCTCGCTCTTTATTATACCACTCTATTTATAAGAAAAATTCTATCGGGTCTGCCATTCAATGTTTAGAACCAAACATTTTTCACCACCTTTGCTGGTACCGTCTCAGCCCAAGCAATCACCAGATAAACAATATATGACTTATTGCCCTCATTTCTTAACTATACTTGGAGTTTAGCAAGATATTTGGAGGTGAGGACTTAGACTAATGTTGAACAGGGCTGCTAAAGTGTTTGGATGTCATGTCTTTCACGTTAAGAGGAGTACATTGTTCAAGGAAGCAACATAAATGTGATGGTTAATTTTATGTGTCAACTTGATGGAGGTTTTTGGTTAAAACTATTCTGGATGTGTTTATGAGAGTTTTTCAATGAGATTAACATTTGAATTGCTAGGCTGAGTAAAGCAGATTACCCTCTCTAATGTGGGTGGCCCTCATCTAATCAGTTGAAGGCCTGAATAGAACAAAAGGCTGAATGAGGGAGAATTTGCTTTCTCTGCCTGACTGTAACATTGGTTTTCTCCTGCCTTTGGACTTGGATTCAAAGTAGAACTTATACCACTGACTCTCCTGGTTCCCAGGCCTTTAGACTTGGACTGGATACCAGTGGCTCTCCTACATCTCCAGCTTGCTGACTGTAGTTCTTGGGATTTCTCAGCCTCCATAACTAAGTGATCCAATTCTTTATAATAAATCTCTCTCTCCATATATACATATACATATATATATGTATATGTATATACATGACATATTTCCATTCAATGATTCAAAGTAAGAAAAAGATTCCTTAGAATATTTCCAAAAAGTGGGGCTATTTAATGAGGTCGTGAGCAACTTGTAACTAAAAGTTTTCAAGTTAAAGCAGGCTTCCCCTCTGCTTTAGAGGGATATGGTAAATGGGAGCATATATATGTCAAATGGGTAGATGAAGAAATGGAAATATTAAATTATATCCTTCCTCTCTTCAGAAAGTGTACTGAAAATAAAACTCCCAAATGGGCAAACAAAAAGAGATGGCATAGTGTTATGCATATAGCAGATGGCCAATAAATCTATGTAGAATTAATAAATTAACAATTGTAATATGTTGTAATGCGCAAAGGATCATGGAGACATCATTTTCTCCATCATCTATAAAGAATTTAGTTGTTAGGCTTATGTGATTCTTTATTTGGAGGTTATAAATTCTTCCCATATGCTTTGGGAGCTAAATTATTTTAACTTTTGCTACATACTTCATGCAAATAATAGCCTGATAAGTCCCCAAACTCTAGCACTGTATTCACCATGCAGCTGTGTGTTCTATAAAATAGACATACTTACACAAAATACACTAGAATACTGATGGCTTTACACTCAAGAAAATACCCTGTGGAATTCACTACTTGGTTTTTTACATTTTGTAGGG
>NW_006799025.1:182757-186385 GCF_000442215.2 Lipotes vexillifer | reverse complement strand
TAGGGAAAGGAATTTCACATAATAGCTGGTGAAATCCAATAAGCTAGATACATTAGGGATTTTCCATAGTTCCTTGAAAATAGGTGTAGTGTAAATAACCATTTTGTTTTTTTATACTTCTGTCTACATAGTGTTTTAAAGTCTTAAAATAATGAAAATTGAATCTTATTTTCTAACACTTTTTACTAAAATGGCTAAAAAAATCCCTTGAGACTAGATACTACCTAATATTAAGCTTGTTTCAGTATAATTTGCTCTTGAAAATTATTTGTTAAATAATCAAACTTGGTTTCTTTTTTGTATTGGTATTTATAAGTAGGTTTAATGACTGGAATACAAAGATTGGTTCAAACTATTTGCTACAAACTACATCTGTGGTTTCACAACCAAATGTTGGATCCTTTCCAAGCCCTGCTTAACTTAATGCCATAGATGCTGTACAACATTCACTTTACATACACTTTACTGCTGATGCCTTTCTATGACTGTTCTCTTGTAACGAACAAGTGATGTGCATCTCTTCTGAATTGCAGCTACTTATCTTCATTTGATTTGATCTTTTTCTTCATCCATCTTCTAGCTTTACCTCTTTTCACATCTTTAGTTTCCATAAACTTCAGAATACCATATAGTTTCAGTTAAAACAAATTAAAATCACCTTACTGGAAAAACTTTACAGTTGTTGAAAGAATTGAAGGATTATGGGGTATTGTAAAATGGGGTTAATAATTAGCAATGATTCCTATCAGCTGGCAATTTTGTGTAATGGTTAGATAGCACTCTCACAGCCATCCATCCTTTACAGGTTTATCCAGTTCAACTCAACAAGCCCCTTGAATGAATTTGTTACTGAATTTCTCCCAAGAGAATATACATGACTGAGAGTATTAGAAACTTCATTGGACATTAGAAGATTGTAAAGGACCATCTTCACTTCTAGACTTTGACAATCTTAGTAAACTCTAAAGAAACACATTGAAGACACACACTGTTTTAGGGCTAGCTCATCTCACCTGCAATTTTATTGATAAAGAAATTAAGGACAGTCTTAAGTCATTCCAAATATCATTAATCTTTTTCAGAGAAGCGTCCCAGTCAGTAACTGAGCTCTCAAGAATTAAAAAAAAAATCTTCGGGCTACCTTTTCCTTTGCAATCCTGTACTGTTTTTCTAGGGAAATAAAAAAGTTCAAAAATTAGTGAAGTGGGACAGACACAGTAATGTCATGTCAACATTTATTTAAGGCCTGCCAATTAAGATGGACAAAATAAAAAGTCTAGAGGATTTTAAAAGCAGACTTGCAAAGAAGTCCATGGTGGGGATGGTACATCTCACTTGTCACACTGGAAATGGAGACAGTACAATCTATATCTGTAATTATTTGCATGGGTTCACCATCCATTTTCCCAGATCCTACATTAATCATTTTATTTCTACTCGCCTGACATGACATTCCAACTTCAGTATAGAAAACACTCTATTTTTATTAATCTTTTGTATTTCATGATCTCCACACACTTTATAAGTTTTAATAGATGCTATGTATTTTAAATGTAACAAGCTCTACCCTATGACTGGCATGTGCTGTAAAGGCCTGTTGTATTATTCAGCTATTTGGAATTTGGAATGAATCTACCCACAGGGCAGTGCTATGAATGCACATTAAATTTTTATGGCTAACGCTGAAATTGCAACTACTTCATTATGCACCAAAACCGTAGTTCTAGAGTTAACATTTCTTTGTGCTAATCATCATTTATAATTTTGCTCCCATAGATAGAGGACTTTCCCAGGCATCTATCCAACCATCTATTCATTGATTCATTTAAAGAATATTGTACAGTGTATGATAAGTGCCAGGTGTTGGGGATTTAATAGTGCTGGAAACACTATTTCTGTTCCTCAAAAGCACAGGTGACACAGAGTACTAGGCAAAACATTACAGTGTTATAACACCCCACTCCTCACTGCAGCTTGATGACATGGGTCAAGGACAAGGCAGGAGGCAGAAAGATCAGTGCAGGGGATGTTCCAATAATTCAGGAGAAATATGGTGTTGACAGAGGAGATGAAAACCAATGAAAATGGTTTCAAGATATATTAAGGATAGGAAGGAGTCCAAGATGAAACCCAAGATGTTGCAACTGTTGGACAGTGAATTAGAGAGAGTGTATAGTCCAGTTACATTTTCACAAGAGAAATTATCCTTTTAAAAGAGTAAGTAACTGAGCCCAAGACAAGCAATTCTCTGGTCAGGGTGACCATTTAAAGTGAACTTTTCCTCAGTGCTGCCAAGTTTTTACTAAAGATTTACTAATCCTTTAATTACTAGTTCTGTTAATTCATGTAGCCAAATAATAAAATGGTGATGAGATTTATCCCTGGTGGAACTCAGAGTTATTATCAGGTTGAGATCACTGCATTAGTTATAACGTATTATCTTTTCTCTAATGTAAGGCAAACTATGCTCTTCATCTGCCCAAGATGTTTAAAATTGTCCATAGTTATTAACTGCTCAAGCAATGGGGTAGCTTAGCTCAGCCAATGAAGCTATAAGCAGCTTTCCCCGCCCCCCCCAGAATACCAAATATATCAGTATTTTGTGCAATGAAATAGCTTGATACTTAGAAAAATCTCACTGTCATGTGTTTTTATGCATTGTTTCCTCCTAATAATTTATTGCAAGATGCTAAACTGAACCTGTGATATTTCATACTAAATTATAATAGCCTGTTTACTTAATAAGTTTTCAAATAAATGGTTTACGACTGTCTTTGGGTACAAACTTCCATTTATCTTTTCAGAATTTTTGGCAGACTAGGGTATCTTGGGAAATAAATATCTATCCATTTTATTATATTCATATTGACATAGTTTCAATAGCAAACTTTCATATAAGATTGGGCTTTACTTTTTAAACCATTGCTTTACTTTCATAAGATTGGGCACGTGCTAAATGTTGGACATTACCCAACATCAGCTGACTTTCAACGCAAATTCCATAGCTTTATGGAATGGAATGGAATTTTTATTTAATATTCCAAATACCTCAGTCAGTTTCACTTTGAGCATTATTCTTTTGGCAATACGTTTCTATCTTTATCTTTCAGAGTCTGAATGACTTTCAGTCCCCTGCATATTTGACACATGACTTGATCAAACACAATTCCTTTACATCCTAGTACACTTTGTCTCTCCAGCTGTCACTCCAATCTTAGTAGCTCTTTGGAATATTTTTTTGTTGTTCATTTTCACACTTTTCCTTTGGTTAAGTGCTTTGTCAGTCAGAAAATGATTCACTGAATTTGTTTATCCAATGCAGTGTAATTTGACACAGTATTGTATGTTTCTAACACTTTTTTATTAATATTGTTTCCTGTTACTTTATCATTCACATTTCCTTGACAGTTGTCTAAAATAAAACCACTTTTCCTGCATTAGTATTACTTTTTCCAACCATTGTCCATTTTAATTAGTGCACAAGATTCTGAGGGAGAAACTTATCTTTTGTTAATAATAATTAAAACCTAATAAACTGATTTTCTTGAATTCTAAGAACAAAATAATAGCAGTTTAGGGCTTCCCTGGTGGCGCAGTGGTTGAGAGTCCGCCTGCCGATGCAGGGGAT
>NW_006799025.1:132180-182635 GCF_000442215.2 Lipotes vexillifer | reverse complement strand
AAAAAAAAAAAAAAAAAAAAAAAAAAAAAAAATAATAATAATAGCAGTTTAGAAAAAATAACTATTCATCCTCTCTTTTAAAGAAAAGATTTAATTTGAATAATGAAACTTTTTATGTAGGGAGTCCATTAAAAGCACTTACTGTTTTTCAACAGCAATACAACAACAATAACAACAACAAACATGTTTTTAATTGTCTGAGATTGCTGAGTTTAGAAGGAGGGATGATTTAAATCTGGTTAGGAACTTATATGACAGTTGGGAAATGAGCCATCAATGTTAACAGAAGTTTTACCCTGATCCCCAGTGCTGGTTACTGCCCAGGTTTAAATAAGCATGCCTGTCTATTTTGATCTCAGAGAAAAAAACACCAAGTCTACTTAAGGATTTAATCTATGTATGGTTACGTTTGTCAGTCCATGTTTACCATATCTCAGATCAAAGATATTATCTTGCTATTACTAAAAGTAACTTGATCAGGGAGTCCATCATGGTCATTAGGTCAGGGAGCACAATTCTTTATGAACTATATACCTTACATGACTAGTCTCACTACCTAAAACGAGTAAGAAGTCCATTTTACACTAAAGATTGCTTTCCTCTTTATAAAGGAAAGCAAGTAACAATATAATTACAGAGATCAATCAATAATATCTTTTTCTGCATCTAGGATGGTATGAAACTATAACGATGACATGAAGATAGCACTAAAACTAGAGTAAGAGGTTTTGAATTTTAATCTCTGGGTCACCACGTACTAACTGTACGACTCGAGACAGTATAACTAACTTTTGGGACTCGTTGTTTTTCATCAGTCAAGAAGAATTAATAGTCCTTTCTACTACAAAGAATTTTAAAAAATATTATATAAGATAATGTACATGAAAAGCCTATAAACTTCTACAATAGTATTAAATTTATTCTAACAACCTCTTGCAAGATAATCTCCCACGCAAGTTTTTCCTAGTATGTTTACTTAATCCAATTCAAGAGCTAGTCTTAATTTCCCTGGTCTCTTTGAAACTGGAGAATCATTATTCACCCATATTAATAAAGTAGAACAATCAGAACATTACCTTGATATCATCTACATACTTACAAACTGTATGTATTTACTCAGTATTCATAAGCAATTGCTATTCCAACCACCCCATTCCCACCTTGTCCCCATGTAGACCAAATACTTCAGACTGACAATGTACTGGAATTCTAGAACTGAGTTTAGAGAGGGATATTCCTTTTCAGTGACATGAACATTATGTCCACAATATATTTTTTAAAGATCAGCTATCTCTGAAGTGCTCAATGCTTGTGATGAATCAGTCTCTACTAGTTGAGGAAAATGGTCTGTTACAGGAATAGAGAACTTGACTTTGACCAGATAAGATTTCCCTCAAGGAACTGATGCGAACTCTAATCTGTGGTCTAGTTTTTAACTTTTCTCTCCACTTCGTATTCTTCTTCCTACTTTTTCTTATAGCCCATTTCATCAGCATATCTACAAGTAGGGGAAAATTTATGAAATTTAGTTATCATATGTCCCATAGCAGCAGTGATTATATTAATTTATTTACAATTGCTTTAGCATGAGCACCACCCAATCAAATAGGACACTGACAAGTTCATGTACATGGAAGTATTACAATTGAATGTCAGCAATGATTACCAGTAACTTTAATAAAATTTTGTGAGTGGAAGAAGTTATAAGAAATACATGCAGGGCTTCCCTGGTGGCGCAGTGGTTAGGAATCCGCCTGCCAATGCAGGGGACACGGGTTCGAGCCCTGGTCCGGGAAGATCTCACATGCCTCGGAGCAACTAAGCCCATGAGCCACAACTACTGAAGCCCGTGAGCCACAACTACTGAAGCCCGTGAGCCACAACTACTGAAGCCCGCACGCCTAGACCCTGTGCTCCACAACAAGAGAAGCCACCGCAATGAGAAGCCCGGGCACCACAACGAAGAGCAGCCCCTGCTCACCACAACTAGGGAAAGCCCACGTGCAGCAACGAAGACCCAACGCAGCCAAAAATAAAGTAAATAAAATAAATAAATTTAAAAAAAAGAAATACATACAATTTGAAAAACAGTTATAGCATTTACTTATTCATTATAGGCATAAGCCACTTAAAAACTGTTACTGGCCTTACCTGAAATTATGTGAAAAGGAATTCTCAGAGATGTATGTTTTGAACTAGGTTTTCATATATTTTTCAAACAAGATTTTAAATTATGTAAAACAGATAAAAGCGCAGCTGCTCTGGTTAAAGCAGAAGTAGGAACCTCTGGTACCTTCTCTATCAGGCCCTGAGATTCCTCCAGCACCTGACAAGACCGTATAACAGTTTGAAAGTCCCAAAAAGCAGGGGACACTTCCAACTCCTAAAATCCAAAATCTATATTAATTTCTTTCAGTAGGAAAAATAACATTTGTGAAATATGTTTTTTGATACTTTAAGCAGAAATTTTAACATATAAGCATGTTGGCTGAAGGTGTTGACTTTCTGGTAAAATTCTTAAAATTCCAAGTCATGAAATTTTAATATACTACAATTTGCTAAATATATATTGGACACAATTAAGTAAAGCATACTATCTGGGTCTCCGGAAGACCCAAAGTTAAAGAAATATAAGTGCTGCACTCAAGGAACTTAATTATTCTAGTAGGTTAAAGGAAATCAGTAATAGTAATCAAAGCCATGTTATCTTTCTTGATTTCTTAATTAGAATCTCCCTATTATTGTTGCACTCTGCCAATATTAATATGCATTTTGTTTTTCCTTGAGTCTTTATGCCAAGGAAAATGCTACAAAAGCCTCTATAACTTTAGGGGAACAAAAGGTCTTTCTGAAGGTGCCCATCTGTGCTTGAGCCTACCTTATGGCTGGTACCACCTGAGCTGTCCATGCCTGTGCTTTTATCACGTATTCCATACAAAGAGGAAGCCCACTCATCAGCACGGCAGAGAGAATAAGAGATCCTGGTATATCCACAGATGTTAGCTCTTAAGAACCTTCCTGAAGCTTTTATGCTTTACATTAAATTTATACTTGTACTAAAACCCAAAGTTTCTGTCAGTTTTTGTTGGCAAGATAGAATAGTTCTTAAAAAGCTATTTTATGACTTTTTTGTTGTTAAATTCCAGCTTACAGATGCTTGTCTTTAGAGAGACTGTAGCAGTGTCAGTGTATGAAATCCTTTTTTTTTTCTTTCTCTTTGCCTCAGTCTATATTGATCTAGTCATGGCACACAGGCATTCGACAGGTCACATTTTCCATACGACTTAACCATAGGCTTTTATTATTTATTTTCTCAGCATATTAATATGTGTTTGCTGTCAGATCATTTAATAAATAGATTTTTAGCATCTGTCCATAGGTAATGGAGTGAGGTTGGCCTACACTTGGCAAAGACTGAAATAGGACAGAATGATAAATCTCTCTGCAGCTGGCCCATCTTTTACAGCAAGGTGTTACAGTTCAGTCTACCCTCTAATTCCCCTGTGCTATGGGCAATTTGCATGTATTAAATGGTCCTGATCATTTCCTGTAATTAAGGTGTTGCCATACAATTGAGGAGACATTTTTTGAAGTGACATATGGCTAATTAATGTCTTATTGGTAAGTTCCACTCAGATAATAAAGAACTGAAAGATTTGAATTGTGTGCCTTTGGCCGAATTTACCCCATGAAAAATAACTGGTAACATGTCAATATAAATGCTGGAGAAAATAAATCACACCTTAATGTGATAAATGTGCACAAGATTCCATTTTTTTCAAACAGATACCATGAGTTTTCCTAAAAGTCTTCCTGAGTGTTAATGAAGCAGACTGTGGACATGGGCTATAGACATTGCCCAGTGAGTGGAATATGGCCTCTAGGTCACCACTGATGATAACACACAGAAGAACTCCAAGCCATGGTACCATCATGGAAAGAGGAAAACAAATAATTTCTGAGTGTGCTTTGCAGAAGACTCTTGGGAATGCTTTTGTGTGACCCCCACGCAGATACAGCAATGTTCATCAAGGCCAAATATTTTATAATGTCAGCAGGCCACACTAGAGTCAATTCCTATGTATGTAGGTATAAATAAATAAATATTCAAGTAGTATATCTCTATGTATATATACTTATATCTAATATGCTTATAATTATTCAAATAGATGCCTGTATCTATAAAATACAATAAAGATGACAGATGCAAGAACTGTTCAGTCCCTCACTAAGAGCCAGTTCAACCAACAAAGACAAACCTCTTTAAAAGAATAATTTATCTTATCACAGCACACAAAATTCATCTTAAAGACTTACAGTTTTTTCTAAAAGTTGTTTTTGAATAGTATAACTTCTATCTCCATAGAAAGTACAGTTTATTCATTCAATGACATTATTTACTGTGCAGAGAGCATGTTCACATGCAATACGGGATCATAGTAGCCTTTATAAAGAACACAGAGAAGCAAGGCTTTAAAAATAATGCCCCTATAGCTTTGATAAATTTGCTTTTCACAACAAACAACCTTGCTGTAATATGAAAGACAAAAATGTTAAAGGTAATATATATTTTTTAATAGCAAGACTTGGCTTAAAGTCTTGCTTGCTTTCATTTTTACATAAAAAGTCTCTAAAAGGGAGTAAAGCATGGGGCTCTGGGACCATGCAGGCCTTCCCGTGAAAGGCCTAGTGCAGCAGGCCTGACCTCAGCCCTGCGAGGGACTTCCTCCTTTCCTCCCTTCCTGCCTCCTAGGTTCAGTGATCTCACCAGCTGTCTTAGGCTCTTTCTGAAACCAGTCGTCTGTCCTCTGTCACCCTCCAGCAGCTGACATGTTACACATATCCAGCAGATATGCTACACAAAGGAAATGAAGGTCATCAGGAACAAGGGATCCAAAATTAACAAAATCCAACCCCCGGGTGAACAACCCTTAGACACTACCTGAATTGTTTCCTTTATTGAACTTCTCCGTCCTTGACCTTCAATCCTATGTTTACACGCAGGCAATTTTAATATAACTTTTTCAGGTCAACTTAGAATTCTACACGAGTCTTCCAATGTGAGATTTCAAATATATGTATACACAATTCAAATACGCAATTCAGTTTAATCACTTTTTTTCTCTCTTTCATCCTAAGACTAAGGCTAAGAATTCATCAAACACATACCCTTGGGACGTTGCTGATGCTGATTCATGTTCCTTTGTGTTCATCCTATACTGTTTTTCAGCAGTTTTAGCAACCAAAATTTTTTAGAAACTGTAAAGGCAGAATTCTAATCCTTTTATTCTAGGCACTTAGACAACTTATACGCTACTCTATCACACAAAAAAGCACTTCTTGCCTATATTTTCTTTTTCTGGATTCACTCCTTTTTCTTTTCAGCATTCTCAGGATTCCTAGGTCTGAGGAAGCTGTAACTCAGTGCTTGTTCCTCTCACTATTTGGATCGTCTTTATTTTTATTTTTAAATTCTTATTGGATCCTCTTAAGTACAAACTTCCATCTGCTTTTCAGTTAACCCACAGCCCTCATGATCCCCCAGAAGCTTCTCCTGCCTTATATACTCTAGGCTGCTGGGCATTACTCAGCTAAATTATTGTCTATTCTCACCTGTTTTAATTTGATTAATCCCTTTTTATTAGGCCACTTTTCAGAGCTGGGAAGGACTCAGGACTAAACTAGCCTATACCAGAGTTGGGTATAGGGCTGGGGAGTGACCAGGGGCAAGGGTAACTCCCTTCTGCATACTCCAGGTGTTGAATTAGAGAGACTAAAGTCGCTCCTGATTAAAATTAGGCTCACCTCCACATCTGGGAACAGGTCTCATCTGCCCATAGATTTCAGATGGCCCTACCTGGGGACAAAAAAAAAGGGAAAGGGACAGGAAATGGAAGAGAGCTTGACCTATGTAATACTAAGTATGTCAAGGGTTTGGGTAAATATGACTTATTATATTATCAAGTGTGAATATGCAAACAAAATCTTGATTGCATTGAATCAAACAAATATTCTTAAACAAAAACTATCTTAAAACTGTTTCAAAATAAACTGTGTCATTCTTCCTCTGCTTCCAAAAGGGAAAGGAGAAAACAGTAGCGGCCTCATCCAGAAGAATGAATCTTATCCTCCATAATGATGGAGGACACAGGGAGGACAATTTGCTTTGAAATCACTGTTTTAGAGTGTGAATTTTTATGATTATTTATGTTTGTTGATGCAAACAGAACAGGATACAATTGACATTGAAAAGATATGCGTTTGTTATATTCACAGATCCCAAGAGACGGGGGTGTTGACCTGAAGCAAACAGACTGCCAGGTATTTCTCCAGAAAAAAATGGGTTTTTTTGGGATCAGCAGAGAATTGCAATTCAGGGTCTGCAACTATGGCAAGCCATGTGCAAGTCCCCGCACAGCGAAGAAAGGAGAATTCTTTACAGGGAGGAAAAGAGAGTTGGGAGGACTCTAGTAAACAAAGATGGCTTTTCAATGGCTGAGTCCTTGCCAGGAGAGAAGGGTCTTTGTTCTTGTTGGGCTCTGTTATCTCTGCACGGCATGAGAGCTCCGTCTTCTGGCCTCCCAACTCTACTTAACTGAGTATTCTGTCAAGTTTTCACAGGGGCATGGCACACCATGGAGGTCGGGGTGCCGGGCACTTGAGGAAACAACAGGCTTACTCAGGAGGCAGAGGAAGTGAGAGGAAAATGTGGGCGAGAGCCTTTATTGTGGTTTCTGTGGGAAGGAATGGGCAAGACAGGGTAATCACATTTAGGATTGGCTAATTTGAAAATTTTCATTGGGTTTGGGGGCATAGAGCTGTCCCTAGTTGTCTGGTACCTGGCCCCAGAGTCAACAGGGAAAGGGGATAGTGGTCTGAAGTATAAGAGGTAGACAGGCACTGGACTGGTTGGTTTGCATCTGGAAGGCACACTTGCAGGCAAGTCCTTTATTATCTCTAGGAATAGCTAACCCTGGGAGAGGCAGCCTCTCCAGAGTCAGCAAGGTCCCAAGATGACAAAGCATCAAAAATACAGAATAAGGGCTTCCCTGGTGGCGCAGTGGTTGGGAGTCCGCCTGCCGATGCAGGGGACGTGGGTTCGTGGCCCGGTCCGGGAAGATCCCACATGCCGCGGAAGCGGCTGGGCCTGTGAGCCGTGGCCACTGAGCCTGCGCGTCCGGAGCCTGTGCTCCGCAATGGGAGAGGCCACAACAGTGAGAGGCCTGCGTACTGCCCAAAAAAAAAAAAAAAATACAGAATAAAAAGACATGATGAATACAATCACCCACGGGTCCCACTGGTCTTTATTTTCCCGAAATCACTTCTGAGCCAAGAGCTTGCTCTGTCTACACCATCCTGGGTAGAGCTTAGGATCTGCTCCTGTTTCTTCTTGTTTTGATGAAAGTTTCTTCAAACTGGACCTCTCTCCTGTGATATTGAGGAGTGGGACCCAGTTTACCATTTCTTGCATCCCACTCCTTCCTCTAAGTGAGTAAACAGATGGATTTTCTAAAACATGTTGTTTCTTTCTGATTAGTGGGAACAGAAGGAAACAAAATAATAAATAAGGGCAAATTACAAGTTCACTAGAAACCTTAAAAACACTTTTCTGATCACTGTTGCTGGACTTCATTGGGTTAAGACTAGAAATAGACTTGACCTTTCTCAGCACCTTTTCCTGAGAAACATTTCTTAGTGTTTCTTCTATGTATCAGCCCTGTTTAACTCCTCTAACTCCTGTTTTATCCCAGGGTGACTACTCCAGATTTCCTCCTCCATATTCGCTGAGTTGAGTCTATTGAAGCCTCTTTAGGAAGTGAGATAAAGGGAAGCTGTCACTATTGGGGGATAGAGTGACCTTCCTAAACAACTCACAGATATGTATTTGTAGTCCAGAATTATCAGTAAATTCATCTTCCACCTCAGTATCTTACATGCTATAGGAAAATTCTTAGAACTCAGCAACCCATGCCTTGTCTTTTGACATCGATGAATCTGACTTATTTATAAATCAGGGAACTCTCTATGAATCTTTTCTGGCAAGAGCTGTGGCTCCACTGAAAGCTTCAAAAGGACCAACAGAGCTCTAGAATGATTCCATGAGCTGTAGGGAGGGGTTGGAGATGCTCCTGAGGGCAACGCAAGACCATGTCCCCCTTGGTGGAGAAGCAGAAAAGCATTCTCGGGGCTGTGAACACATGTATTAGAGTTTGGGGGTGTTTCTGGTATGTAATGGAAGTTAACCAGCTGTTTGATAGGTTGGGAGCTCTAAGCCTTGAGGAATGGTCAAAAGGATATTGTCTGAAAGCCTAAGTTCAAGAAGCCATTAATTAAGCAGACCTTAATTAAATATCTCCTATTCATCTTTATATCCCCAGTATTCAGATGATGGCTGATGCATCCTGACATGGTTGCATTAAAATGCATAGGAATCCCAGAGGAGAGTGCTGAGCAAGCTGAGGTATTTCAAAAACGTTCCATCTGACTCCTAGCCGGGTTCCTGTTTATATATCTTGCTTGTGATTTTTCTGGCTGTACCTATGTGATGTTCCAAAATCTTAGTGACATGACAAAAACGGAAGGGTCATGATTAGGGATCTGTGACTGAAGTTAGGTATTGAATGACCTGAAAAAATGATTTGACAGAATATTTCTCCTGAAGAGGGCAAGGCCATTGCTAGGGACAGGACTGCAGTCCCCACAGAATACCTTTTTCTGAAGTTTTCTTGATTGGACATTTCAAAATATACCACTTGCATAATTAACAGATGCCCAAGAATCAATACAGGAGTCATCAGGTTGTTGACTATTTCAGGCAAACCAGCATTCTCCTATGTTAGAAAGGCATGCATATTTTCCCATTCCACTGTGTCATTTGCTATGTAGATGTTTGCAAAGGGAGGAGTGAGAGTGCTGTGAAAGTGCTGGGCTGGAGTTTAGAAACAACTAATATAGAACAATAATAACCCTTCAAGCCTCAGCTCAAACCCTATAGTTTCTAGGAAACCTTTAATTTCTTTAATTCTTAGAACACTCTCTATGCTCTGAAATACAAGAGAGTATGTTCTACTTGTAAAACATTGCTCATCTCTTAATTATTTATTTGGGTCCATGACAGAGTTCTGTTCTGTTTGGCACAAGGCTCTCTCCCCCTCTGACCACAAACACATAAAGGATCCCGCCACCGCAAAACATACAGGTGCGTTGCTATCATCTGCATTCCTTCCCCGCGCTCAACACACACACCTCACATTCCTTACACAGCTCTCTGAATTGTAGGTAATCACCTAGTGGAGAAGCCAATGCTGATTGATTGCTAGGGTTGCCCAGAGTTTCTGTGAAATATGCAATTTTACTGCCACATTTTGTGGCAAAACTAATCATCAGCTAACTTGAATGTTTTTTTTTTTTATAAACAACATTGAGTAGTCATATCCTACATGGTCCTGCTGCAATCAACTCTCATTCTTATTCTGTACTCTCTTGGAGAAAAAGAAAAGAAAAAATTGTGCTGTCTTTACATAGAAATAGCTTCTTTTAAGATTATACCATCAAGTATGCCTTGGTTTTCATTTTTAAGGTTAGAACTGAAATTGCTAACACTAATTGGGGCAAGACAGAAATAATCCCCTCACTTTTACTGAAGAATGAAAAACCTTAAAACACAGCAATCTATTCAAGTCTACAAGACTGTAAGTTTCAGAGGCAGCAAGGTAACTCCATGTACAAAGCAAAAAACAAGGTGGGATTCCACAGTAAGGTGACCTGAGGCAGTCAGGGGCCAGTATGTGTGAGCATGTATGTAGGAGAGCGAGAGGGGAGCCAGTGTGTGTGTGTGTGTGTGTGTGTGTGTGTGAGTGAGTGTGTGTTGGGGGAAGCGGAGGCTAAGTGAGAGAATAACCTACTGGTTAGGCGTATGGACTCTGGAACCAACCTGACAGGGTTTAAATAGCAGTTTGGTCATTTACTATGTGACTTTGGGCTAAACAAAGACAAAATGGTAACTGCCTCCTAAGTCCGGTTTAGGATTAAATGAGTTAGTGTCTGGAAAGCACTTAGAACAGTGCCTGGCAAATGGCAAGCACTCAATAAATGTTAGTCACTGTCACAAGTACACACATCAGAGGAATACTGTGCATCGAACTCAAACTTCATCTTTTTCAAAGGTAAAAGCTGATATTCACCTGCAGTTTGGAGCGTGACTGATAAAGAATGAAGAAACATATTAAAACTAAGCATTACTAAAATGAGAGTTTCTCTAAACTATTGGAAAGGGCTGGCAGTGGACGGTCAGGTTTTTCAGATGGGCTCGGCAAATTGCTCAGTTTCACCCAAACCTCCACCTATTTGAGTCTGCACATCACTAGATGGCAGTATAAAATGCCCAATAATCTCTAAATGAATTAATTCCATCAGGCATCCAAATACTTCAAAGAGGAGAAATATCCAAAGAATCACATGAAAAATGCTTAAAACCTTTTTATCATTAACGTCTCTGATTAAAGATAAATCCATTTAGAGAGGAAGAAGTATTGACTATTTAAAGACAAAGTATATTTACAAATTGTAAATATATATCTACATATATATGCACATTAGAAATGTAAGTGTGTTTACAAAATGATTTTCATATAGTTTTTAAATTCAGTCAATGGTTTACTATATTTAGACAATAAAATTCTATCAGCGTTATACATGACTTATGAATTCAAAAATAACTTTTTAGTAGCAGCCCTTGAAATGTGTGAGTGGGGCAATGCTGATGAATGGACCCTATGAGAATACTAACGACAAGCCTCACACTCTTTTCACAAGGAATATCGCAAACGAATCGTATAAAGTAGGCTCGCAAACATGACAACAGTCCAGAAGGAGGAGGAATAAAGGCTTTTACTCCCAACAATGTACAGTATTAAAATAGAAATAGAAAACATTCAGACTTGGGAGAGCATATACTTTGTAATCAAATTCATATTGATCAAATATTGAGGAAAGATGACTTCTGAGGTTTTACTAAGATATTTCCACACTCAAATATAGCCATATCACTAGGGTAATTCTGCATCACATGCTCAGCAGTAGGGTTCCAGACTTAGATGGAAATCATCGCTTCTATAATGATAAACTTCCTTTGGGAGTGTGGGTCTATTTTGTTTGCTGATGGTCAGCTTTCCTGTCACTTTACCCTAAACTGGACAATATGGAGCAGGAGCTGTAAACTATTATTGCTTGTCTCCACCACCACCAGATAACGTTTATAACAGGAGAACCCAACATCATGTCAGATGACATGGCATGCATTCTTCAGCCTTTAATTAGCAAAGTGAAACAAGAGTAGAGAAAAGGATTGCCTCCTTGGGTTTTAGAATTACTTTCTTCTCTGAGTTTCTAGGTGCCGATGGGAAAAAATAGAGCTGTGAGATTATAACCGATCATTACAACTAGTCTTTTATCTGATGGATATCCCAACACTGTTTTTCTCCTTTGGTTCTCGAGGCAACTGGAAAAGGGTCTATAGTAGAATGTCCTTCTTTTGGGATTTGTCTGATGTTTTCTCTTTTTTTTTTGCGGTATGCGGGCCTCTCACTGCTGTGTTCTCTCCCATTGTGGAGCATAGGCTCCGGACGCGCAGGCTCAGCGGCCATGGCTCACGGGCCCAGCTGCTCCGCGGCATGAGCATAGGCTCCGGACGCGCAGGCTCAGCGGCCATGGCTCACGGGCCCAGCTGCTCCGCGGCATGTGGGATCTTCCCGGATCGGGGCACGAACCTGTGTCCCCTGCATCGGCAGGCGGACTCTCAACCACTGTGCCACCAGGGAAGCCCTGATGTTTTCTCTTAATTAGACTGGGCCATTGGTTTGAGGAGGAAGACCACAAAAATAAACTGTCTTAACCATTATATCATATCCGATGCACAAACTACCAACATAATTTATCATTGTTGACGTTAACCTCGATTACCTGGCTGAGGTGATGTTTGTCATATTTCTCCGCTATAAAGTTACTCTTTTCCCCCTCTTTTCTGTATGGTAATTTTTGGAAGGAAGTCACCATGTGTAACCTGTACTTAAAATGTGGGGAGTTGAGACTTCCCAGGTGGTCCAGTGGTTAAGAATCCGCCTTCCAATGTAGGGGACGCGGGTTCAATCCCTGGTCAGGGAAGTAAGATCCCACATGCTGTGGGGCAACTAAGCCTGCGTGCTGTAACTACTGAGTCCATGCACTCTAGAGCCCGCATGCCACAACTAGAGAGAAGCCCACGTACACAACGAAAGATCCTGCATGCTGCAGCAAAGATCCCAAGTGCCACAGCTAAGATCTGGCACAGCCAAATAAATAAATAAATAAATAAATAAATAAATAAATAAATAAATAAATAAATAAATTTTTAGAAAGGTGAGGAGTTATGCTCTACCTCCTTGAGGGTAGACTAGCTATATAAATTAGCTGGGACTCTCCTGCCTCATTTATTATTAATTAATTAACTTATTCATTCATTCATTCATTCAACCAATCAATCATTCATGTACATCACTATGGATACTTATTTTATACTTTGGGTTATAATCAAGTATTCATTTATTTTGTAGCCCAAATTGTTCCAGCTTTGGTCATTTGGGGGTTCTTTCAGATGGCTGTACATGACCCCTCAAAAAGTCATCAAAAACCAGGAGAGTCTGAGAAACTATCACCCCCAAGAGAAACCTAAGGAGACATGACTAAATATAATGTGGTATCTTGGATAGAATCTTGGACCAGAAAAAGAGACATTTAGGTACCCTAACTAAGGGAAAAAAAAACTAAAGAAATCTGAATAAAGTGTAGACTTTAGTTAATAATAATGAATCAGTAATGTTTCATTAATTGTGATAAATGTACCATACTAATGTAAGGTATTAATAATAGGAGAATAGATGGTGCTGGGAAAACTGGGTAGCCACATGCAAAAGAATGAAAGTATACCCCATCTTACACCATACACAAAAATCAACTCAAAATGGATTAAAGATTTGAACATAAGATGTGAAGCCATAAAACTCCTAGAAGAAAATATAGGGGGTAAGCTCCTTGACACTGGTCTTGGCAATGATTTTTTGGATATGGCTCCAAAAAACAAAGGCAACAAAAGAAACAATAAGCAAGTGGGACTAAATCTAACAAGAAACAAAAAAGAAACAATCAATAAAATAAAATGGCAACCCATGAAATGGGAGAACATATTTGCAAACCACGTATTTGATAAGGCATTAATGTCAAAAATATACAAGGAACTCATACAATTCAATTGCAAAAAAACCCAAATAACCCACTCAAAAAATGGGCAAAGGACTTGAGTAGACATTTTTTCCAAAGAAGACCTACTAATAGCCAACACATATATGAAAAGGTGATCAACATCACTAATCATCAAGGAAATGCTAATCAAACCCACAAGGAGATACCACCTCATACCTCTTAGAAGTCTGTTATCAAAAATACGAGAGATAACAAATACAGGCAAGGATGTAGAGAAAAGGGAACCCTTGTACCCTGTTCGTAGGAATGTAAACTGGTACAGCTATTATGGAAAACAGTATGGAGGTTCCTCAAAAACTAAAAATAGAACTACCATATGATCCAGCAATCCTACTTCTGGGTATATATCCAAAAGAAACAAAATCACTATCTTGAAGAGATATCTGTACTCCCACATTCACTTCATTATTCACAATAGCCAAAGCAGGGAAACAACCTAATTGTTCATCACTGGATGGATGGATAAAGAAAATGTATTAAATATACTCAATGAAATATTATTCAGCCTTTAAAAAGAAGGAAATCCTGTCATTTGTGACAAGAATGAAACTGGAGGGCAATATGCTAGACAGAGAAAAAAGCCAGACAAAGAAAAACAAATACTGCATGCTATCACTTATATGGACTCTAAAACAAACAAACAAACAAAAAACCCCATCAGACTCAGAAACAGAGAGTAGAATGATGGTTGCCAGGTACTGCAGGGTGCGGAGAATAGGGAAACGTTAGTATAAGTGTACAAACTTTACTTATGAGATGAATAAGGCCTGAAGATCTAACGTATAACATGGTGACTACAGTTAATAATACTGTATTGTATCATTAAAATTTGCTAAAATTATTGTCACAAAAATAATAATAAATATCTGAGATGATGGATGTGTTAATTAACTTCATTTGGGAATTCTTTTACAATTTATATAAAATTATGACATTATACATTGTAAATATATTACAATTTTATTTGTCAATTATACCACATTATAGCAAGGAAGGAAGGAAGGAAGGGAAAAATAACTTATCCCAAAAGGGCCTGACCTAATCAGGTGAGCCTTTAAAAGGAACTGAGCTGTTCATGAAGAAAGATTCAAAGCATGAGAGAAATTCTGCTCCTTTTTTTTTTTTTTTTTTGCAGTATTCGGCCCTCTCACTGCTGTGGCCTCTCCCGTTGCGGAGCACAGGCTCCAGACGCGCAGGCTCAGCGGCCATGGCTCACAGGCCTAGCCACTCCGCGGCATGTGGGATCCTCCCGGACCGGGGCACGAACCCGTGTCCCCTGCATCGGCAGGCGGACTCTCAACCACTGCGCCACCAGGGAAGCCCAATTCTGCTCCTTTGAAGTAAATTGCTATGATGTGAGAGGGCCAGTGAAGGGTGCCAGGCAGCAAGAACCGGAGAGCAGTGTTCAGGAACTGAAATGATTAGGATTATGATTTGCCATGCCTCCTGTATCTTATATCTAGGTTCTATATATGCTTGAGTCTGTCTCTGGGCTCTTAATTTTGTTCAATTACTCTATTTCCTTCTCCTTGCACAAATACCACACTTTCTAAATTGTTATAGATTTAAAGCAAGTCTCTGTATCTGTTAGGACAAGTCTATTATTCTTGAATTTTTGCTCTTTTACATGAATTTTAGAATTTGTGTAAGCAAATTCACTTTCCACAGTAACTGAGTTTTAGGGAAATTATGTTGGCTATACTGCTGAAAGTTTTCACCATAGCCATTCTTTTCAACACTTGTAATAAGTGCTTTGTTTTGAAATAATGAAAATCTTACCAGTTTTGTACAATACATAATACGTCCCTGCATATGTATCAAATGCAAAAGCAGCTCATTGATTTTTCTACGGATTGCAGATCAGGGTGGCAGAAGCACCAAAAACAGACAAAACCCTTTTTGTCAAGGGTGAGAAAAAATGTAAAATTTTATTTCAAGCGCACCTCCAAGAGGTATGCTTTAGAAACTGTCAGAGATGAAATGAAATGATTTTGTCCTTCACCTATGAAAAGTTTTTCCAGTTTTGTAATCTTTGGGCCCTGATACGCATTACTCTTCCAAATTTTATGGAAATCACTCATATAAAGGAGATATCAGATCTGACTCCACATCATTTATTCTTGTCTCACAAGATAACTGCCAAGGGGATCAGGAGAGTGAGAAAAGATGATAATCTGGGTCCGGAAAACCACTCCACCTGCTGGTCCAGGGCCCAGGGAAGCAGCTCTGAAAACCCATGACTTTGTTTCTTCATCAACTGTTCACTCCCAAAGTGATTTAAATATTTCTGGCTCTGAAAATACCACAATACAAATGTGTACTCTGTTCCCCTCAATGAGGAAATGCTGAGAGACATAATTAGAGTCCTTACAAGTAATTTAAAAATTGCCATATCTAAGTAAGTTTTTCAACAAACATGCAGCTTTTTTTTTTTTTTTTTGCAGTACGCAGGCTTCTCACTGTTGTGGCCTCTCCCGTTGCGGAGCACAGGCTCCGGATGTGCAGGCTCAGCGGCCATGGCTCACGGGCCCAGCCGCTCCGCGGCATGTGGGATCTTCCCAGACCGGGGCACGAACCTGTGTCCCCTGCATCGGCAGGCAGACTCTCAACCACTGGGCCACCAGGGAAGCCCAAACATGCAGCTTTACAGACTTGTTTTATAAGGCAGAAATGAACAAACACATTAGTGCACAGGAAGCTTTGACTGTATACTTGCAAGACTTGATGGGAATGTTGGGATATTCTAATTCCAAGGTCAGATGTGCTCTGACAGTGCCCGAGGAAAGCTTGCTGACGCCACACAAGGTAGGTTAGAGTGGAGGAAAAGCTATGGGGTCTTCTGCAGTAATTCCCCCTATACATAGTGTCACTACCTGAGCTAACTTGTAGCTCAGGAACATATATGTAAACACACACACACACACACACACACACACACACACACACACACACGCTGTGTATGTCTGCATTACAAATCAGAAAATAATGCAAACTGAGATACTGAGCCAGAGTTTACTGGGTAACATTCATCTGACAAGCCCAGGGCTAATCTAAAACCCTAAAACCAACTTGTTCAACTGGTTATTCATAATTTTTCTCTTAATTTGAATTTTGAAAAAATATAATTGGCACCTAGGAAGCACTTTCACAGATAACCTCCCTAGAATGTTAAGACTTTTAAGTAGCTATTTCAGATCTCAAATTTTATACTTGGAAAGAAGATATCCCCCAGCCTCCTAGTCCGGCAAACAATGCATAGCTCTAATTCATCAACTAGTGCTCATCTCTCCACTTTCTTGGGCCTAATCAGACACGGTGCTATGTGTCTATGGGCTAGTACCGTTTTTCAAATTATTTTTGTACCTTTGGTGTCAGAAGTTATGGGCTATACAGGTGCTTTGCAACAAGTCTCTTTCCCAGGTCTGGTTGTTTACAGTATCTGACTCTAGTTGATGTAGCAAACATTCCACCTGTCTGTGTCATTTGAGAAAAGGGATCAGATCTTATTCATCTTTGAATGTTCCACAACACTAGATCAGTTCTTTGCAGATAAGAGGTTATTTAGTGACTGTTTATTAAACTGAATTAAATAAAATTGAACAGATCATTTAAAAAAAAGCATGGAAACATTGCTTTTTGTGCAGTTCTATCTGTTGTCTTAAGCTCCAAATGAGCATAAGATGCAACAATTCTGGTCTCTGCCAACATAAGAGAGACCAAAATATTTAACCAAATTAGGATTTTTTTTAAAGACTTTTTAACTATTAGCCATTCCTTACACCTTGCTTCCTACCTTCTTCGGATCACTGGTTCTCAAAATTGGTTGAATATTAGAATTATTTGGGGGAACTTTGAGAGGTTTTAATGCCCAGGTCACACCCAGATTAATTAAATAAGAATTTGGAGGATGGTACTCAATCATCAGTAATTTTTAAAACTCTTTAAGTGATTCTGATATCCAGTCGATGTCAAGATCACTGCTTTAGATGAAGGTGAATAGTAACTTGACAGTCATTCTTCCCCTGTTTTTGTTCCTTACATCTTGAAGCAAGCATCAAGCCTCCCATAACTTGAGAAGGTTAGAATAGTATTTGTTTTGAAGTGACACTGAACATAAACTGCTAAGCTTCCTAAAATTAAAATGTGGTCCAGGCCACTGATGGCAGTTTTCCAAATACAGAGAACACTTAGTACTATAACTTTAAACAAAAACTTAAAAATTTTTTCAGCAGATTGTGTTTCAAATTAATTAAACCTTTATCAGCATATGGAAGTTACAAGTTACAGATTCCTTTCCCTTCCGACTCCTTTTCTTACTCATTCTGTTCACACATATTCTTGATATGAGAGGTGTTAATTTACAGTGGTTCTTCATAAATTATCTTTCAGTTATCATCATTTTGAGCCTTGATTACAGCATTTAAATGTTTATTTGATTTTAACAATGTAATACAAAATAGTTCTTTCAAACAGGTTAAAGGGAGTTGCTAGAAATGAGAACTGGTATCTCTTCTAGGTCAAATGAATTCCCTTGCTGCTGGTACATGCTTAAAACAGTAAATCAGTATGCATCAGAGATACAAATTATTCATCCTGTGGTTCTCCTTATTCTGTTTTCAACTTTCATCTAAACCAGCACATTTATGAGATTCTTCTTCACTGGAAACCTCGACATTAGTCAAAATGTTTCAAATAATTTTTAAAATAAATTTATTTATTTATTTATTTATGGCTACATTGTGTCTTCGTTGCTGCGCGCGGACTTTCTCTAGTTGCGGGAGAGCGGGGGCTACTCTTCGTTGCGGTGCGTGGGCTACTCTTTTTGCGGTGTGAGGGTTTCTCATTGCGGTGGCTTCTCCTGTTGCAGAGCACGGGCTCTAGGTGTATGGGCTTCAGTAGTTGTGGCACGTGGGCTTCAGTAGTTATGGCTGCTATGGGGTCTTCTGCAGTAATTCCCCCTATACATAGTGTCACTACCTGAGCTAACTTGTAGCTCAGGAACATATATGTAAACACACACACACACACACACACACACACACACACACACACACACGCTGTGTATGTCTGCATTACAAATCAGAAAATAATGCAAACTGAGATACTGAGCCAGAGTTTACTGGGTAACATTCATCTGACAAGCCCAGGGCTAATCTAAAACCCTAAAACCAACTTGTTCAACTGGTTATTCATAATTTTTCTCTTAATTTGAATTTTGAAAAAATATAATTGGCACCTAGGAAGCACTTTCACAGATAACCTCCCTAGAATGTTAAGACTTTTAAGTAGCTATTTCAGATCTCAAATTTTATACTTGGAAAGAAGATATCCCCCAGCCTCCTAGTCCGGCAAACAATGCATAGCTCTAATTCATCAACTAGTGCTCATCTCTCCACTTTCTTGGGCCTAATCAGACACGGTGCTATGTGTCTATGGGCTAGTACCGTTTTTCAAATTATTTTTGTACCTTTGGTGTCAGAAGTTATGGGCTATACAGGTGCTTTGCAACAAGTCTCTTTCCCAGGTCTGGTTGTTTACAGTATCTGACTCTAGTTGATGTAGCAAACATTCCACCTGTCTGTGTCATTTGAGAAAAGGGATCAGATCTTATTCATCTTTGAATGTTCCACAACACTAGATCAGTTCTTTGCAGATAAGAGGTTATTTAGTGACTGTTTATTAAACTGAATTAAATAAAATTGAACAGATCATTTAAAAAAAAGCATGGAAACATTGCTTTTTGTGCAGTTCTATCTGTTGTCTTAAGCTCCAAATGAGCATAAGATGCAACAATTCTGGTCTCTGCCAACATAAGAGAGACCAAAATATTTAACCAAATTAGGATTTTTTTTAAAGACTTTTTAACTATTAGCCATTCCTTACACCTTGCTTCCTACCTTCTTCGGATCACTGGTTCTCAAAATTGGTTGAATATTAGAATTATTTGGGGGAACTTTGAGAGGTTTTAATGCCCAGGTCACACCCAGATTAATTAAATAAGAATTTGGAGGATGGTACTCAATCATCAGTAATTTTTAAAACTCTTTAAGTGATTCTGATATCCAGTCGATGTCAAGATCACTGCTTTAGATGAAGGTGAATAGTAACTTGACAGTCATTCTTCCCCTGTTTTTGTTCCTTACATCTTGAAGCAAGCATCAAGCCTCCCATAACTTGAGAAGGTTAGAATAGTATTTGTTTTGAAGTGACACTGAACATAAACTGCTAAGCTTCCTAAAATTAAAATGTGGTCCAGGCCACTGATGGCAGTTTTCCAAATACAGAGAACACTTAGTACTATAACTTTAAACAAAAACTTAAAAATTTTTTCAGCAGATTGTGTTTCAAATTAATTAAACCTTTATCAGCATATGGAAGTTACAAGTTACAGATTCCTTTCCCTTCCGACTCCTTTTCTTACTCATTCTGTTCACACATATTCTTGATATGAGAGGTGTTAATTTACAGTGGTTCTTCATAAATTATCTTTCAGTTATCATCATTTTGAGCCTTGATTACAGCATTTAAATGTTTATTTGATTTTAACAATGTAATACAAAATAGTTCTTTCAAACAGGTTAAAGGGAGTTGCTAGAAATGAGAACTGGTATCTCTTCTAGGTCAAATGAATTCCCTTGCTGCTGGTACATGCTTAAAACAGTAAATCAGTATGCATCAGAGATACAAATTATTCATCCTGTGGTTCTCCTTATTCTGTTTTCAACTTTCATCTAAACCAGCACATTTATGAGATTCTTCTTCACTGGAAACCTCGACATTAGTCAAAATGTTTCAAATAATTTTTAAAATAAATTTATTTATTTATTTATTTATGGCTACATTGTGTCTTCGTTGCTGCGCGCGGACTTTCTCTAGTTGCGGGAGAGCGGGGGCTACTCTTCGTTGCGGTGCGTGGGCTACTCTTTTTGCGGTGTGAGGGTTTCTCATTGCGGTGGCTTCTCCTGTTGCAGAGCACGGGCTCTAGGTGTATGGGCTTCAGTAGTTGTGGCACGTGGGCTTCAGTAGTTATGGCTCACGGGCTTAGTTGCTCCACAGCATGTGGGATCTTCCAGGACCAGGGCTCGAACCCGTGTCCCCTGCATTGGCAGGCGGATTCTTAACCATTGCGCCACCAGGGAATTCCCTCAAATCATTTTTTTTTTAAAGAAGCTAAAATGCTTCTGACTCCTGACAAAGCAATTTTTTTTAAAAATTGGAAGCTGACTTGCAGTACATTTTAATGCTACCCCTCTTCCCTCAACTTATCTTGGGCATTATTTTTGTATCTCTTCAAAATAAGAACTGATTATAGACTTAAGAAAGAATGATTTTGTTATTTACAATAGCCCGGAGATGGAAACAACCTAAGTGTCCATCATCGGATGAATGGATAAATAAGATGTGGCACATATATACAATGGAATATTACTCAGCCATAAAAAGAAACGAAATTGAGCTATTTGTGATGAGGTGGATAGACCTAGAGTCTGTCATACAGAGTGAAGTAAGTCAGAAAGAGAAACACAAATACCATATGCTAACACATATATATGGAATTTAAGAAAAAAAAAATGTCATGAAGAACCTAGGGGTAAGACAGGAATAAAGACACAGACGTACTAGAGAATGGACTTGAGGATATGGGGAGGGGAAGGGTAAGCTGTGACAAAGCGAGAGAGAGGCATGGACATATATACACTACCAAACGTGAGGTAGATAGCTAGTGGGAAGCAGGCGCATAGCACAGAGAGATCAGCTCCGTGCTTTGTGACCGCCTGGAGAGGTGGGATAGGGAGGGTGGGAGGGAGGGAGACGCAAGAGGGAAGAGATATGGGAACATATGTATATGTATAACTGATTCACTCTGTTATAAAGCAGAAACTAACACACCATTGTAAAGCAATTATATCCCAATAAAGATGTTAAAAAAAAAAAAAAGTACATCTTAAAGTGGATGAGGAAACAAGTTTGCGGCACAGCTTGACTCTAGTGGAGCTGCACTCAGGATTTGTCTTCCCAGTATGCTTGTGAAATCTCCTGCTCTCTCTACTACTGTGTGAACTTTATAATCCAGAAGAAGAAATCAGACCCTCAGATTGTCTTTCTTCATCTGGTGACCTTTTGCTGTGGCCAAATAAAAGCATTTGACTTCTTTGTGATTCCGATTCTCCCTATGTTAAAATGAGGTCAAAGGATCATTCTGTACTTTCTTACCAAAACAACAACAACAACAACAAAAACAACCTGATGCTTTGAAACATATATTTTGAGACTTTTAAAAGAAAGAGGATAAGAAACCCATGAAAATAGCATGATTACTTAGAGATCTTAGAATGATTTAGAGTTGGGAAATTATTTAAATAATTTTAAGCTTTTAGTTTTATTTCATTAGGCTATATTTTGACACTATTCAACGTATGACGCAATAGAAACGGACATTACAAAATATGATGTTTTCCAACCCTTCTGCATGAGTTAACTTTTGGGGACTGTTTTCACTCTTGGTGACCTGTCTGGGATCTTCCTCTGCTTCTTCAGGGCATTTATACCCTATTCATGCAGTCGAGCCTTTCAAGAGAAACACAAGTCATTTCCTTCAAAGTGGACATATTTCTAATCCCTTGCTTATTCCAGATGTGCTACTGAGGACTTTTCAGAAAGCCATAATGTAACTTCCCATCCATCCTCCTATTCTCAAGAGTAAAGCTCCTGACAAAACCCCTGCTATACGTTGTACGTCAGGCTTGAGTGAAAGAAAAAGACCTACACACAACTCTCACACTTTCAGGTGATAAATGGAGGTGAAATGCATTGCTAGTGAGGAAGACAACCTTTCTCCCTAGATGGGGACCACAGTCCTGCAAGTCCTGTCAGTGAAATCAGGAGTCGTCTCCTTGAGTAAAGGGACAGGGAACTGAGATCAGATTATTCTAGTACGGAAAGTATTGACTTAGGGGATGTTGAGAGGTATGGGGAGAGTGGATTTATTCAGAACATTCAGACTTTATCAAAGTCAACAAGCAAAAGGCGAGTCTTCTAGGTAATTCCCTGGTGGTCCAGTGGTTACTACTCTGCACTTCCACCGCAGGGGGCATGGGTTCGATATCTGGTCAGGGAACTAAGATCCTGCATGCTACGGGGTGCAGCCAAAAAAGAAAAAAAAAAAAAAAAGCAAAGCAAAAAACCAAAACAAAACCGGGGAGTCTTCTAGTGATTTTATTTATCCTGTACTCTTCTTCCTAAATCTTTCTGTTTAACCCCCCGCCCTGCCCAGTATATTTTCACTGAACCCACCCACCCCCAAATGCATCAGATACTAGAGTCCCATGCAGGTTTGTTTGTTTTTTAATCTGCTATGATTCTGAGTTTATTTGTTTTTCCTGAAGCTTTCTGTTAACATTTATCTTCATCCTATACTATTTTGCTATTCATATGCAGTCATTTAACCAACTCATGAAGTTTATTCTTTTTCAGTAGATCTATCCCTCTCCTTCCTTCTCTTCTTCCTCTCTCCCTTCCTCCTCGCTCACCTCCTCTTCTTCCTCCTGTTCCTCCTTCCTTTTCTGTACCAAATGCCCTTTTGAACAAGTGAATTAAACTAAATATCCTTATCTGTCTGAATGCTTTTCTGAAGCTTTTGTATCATATACATCCCACAAGTTATAGCTTTTTTTGGAATGTAAAAAACAAAGAGTGTTTCTAAGAGGTTAAGACTCAATACTTTTTTGTGGAATAAATAAACCGTGGAAATCACTATATTTCATAGCCGTATCTAAATAACATTCTTTTTTAAATATATTTTTTATTTTTATCTCGTGAGCTTTCATTTGCATTTTTAAAATTAAATTAAATTTATTTATTTTTATGGCTGCATCAGGTCTTAGTTGCAGCACGCAGGATCGTCGTTGCGGCACACGGGATCTTTTGTTGCGGCGTGCAGGCTTCTTTCTAGTTGTGGTGTGCAGGCTCCAGAGCGTGTGGGCTCTGTAGTTTGTGGCATGCTGGCTCTCTAGTTGAGGCACATGAGCTCAGTAGTTGTGGTGAGCGGGCTTAGTTGCCCTGCAGCATGTGGGATCTTTGTTCCTTGATCAGGGATCAAACCTGCATCCCCTGCATTGGAAGGTGGATTCTTTACCACTGGACCACCAGGGAAATCCCCTAAATACCATTCTTGAAAAGGACATCTTTAATTATTTTTAACTTTGTGTATTCGTTAAAAACACTACCTGACTGGAGTTTGAACAGACATGATCCGGGCTGAGATAGTGTAGTCTAGGGATTTAAAGCAGGGGTTTTCAAGTCAGAAAGCCCAAAGTGTGGATCCCTGCTTCTTCATGGATAGCTTGTGTGATCTTTGGTGGATTATTTAATTTATCTAATCCCCTGGTTCCTCATCTGTAAATTGAGGATAATAATTCCTGCTTGATAAGATTATTATGCTGGTTAAATAATGTGGGTAAATTTTTTTGCGGAGTGTCCAGCATGTTACTGTTTATTGTTATACTGTCTTTTTTTTTTTTCTTTCTTTCTTTTTTAGTTACCAACAACAACAAAAAATTAAGATAGTTCTTGCGTTCCCATATACTGGAATGGAGATGGTAGGAATAAATAAACTACAAAACGTATTGAAAGATTTAAAACTTGATGGTTTTTGTGATGGTATTTAAACACTACAGGTGAAGATAGAAGAGAGATGTTAAAGACACGAACCTTACAGGAGTTCAGAAATCATTAAATACTGTAAGATTAGGTCCATAAAGAAAAAGACCTGGGAGTAAAATCCACAATGGTTTTATAAGAAATATTATAAGGAAGGCAGATTAAAAACATAAAAGATTGAAAAAATATGACCTTGTAAGAGTGTGTACGCATGCATAAATGTAGGGAACAGAGGAAATGATATAAGTAGAGAGGGAGACTATTAAGGAAATGAAGCAATGGCTATTTAACAATGCTGTAGGAACTATTTGTTTTTCATTTATACGTACAGCCCAGATAACCTTATACACTGAAAAAAAAGTGAAATTTTTTTCATGTGATTTCCCTTTTTAAAAGTTTATCCCACCTTCATATCATCTGTTTATTTCTAAATGGTCCTGGTCTTGCAGGCTTCTCCCCGATAATCTCATCACTACAACTGACTAGCCCCGCCACATGCCCTCACTTTCGCTCTTCTGGCATCCTAGCCGTTCTGTGAATCTATCATACTTGACAGAACACGTATTCCTTTGCTAAAGGTACTTTCACATAGAATTCCTTCCTTCCACCTAATATTCATATCTAAGTCAACTATGTCTTCTCTGGGATATCCTTTTTAAAAAACGTGTAATTGTACATTTCACTTGTTAGAATCTGTTGTGTATTTATGATTTCTACTTTTATGCTTATCAAATTCCTTTAATTGAATTTTAGGCTTTTTAAGGTAAAGAATCTTATTTGCTGCTTCATTTGTATCTTCTACAGTAAACAGAAGAGAAGTGGATCAATAAATTGTTGATTGACCAGCATTTCCCAGCTGCTAACGTCTCCTATTTAGCACTAGTTTTTTAATGATTTACACATAATTATTTGTATTCATACAGCAATTTACCAACACAAAAATATAACCAATACTACTCATATGTACCATATTTTTATTTGCATTAAAAAATCTTTCTTCTAGAGAGCATTTTTTTTTTTTTTTCCAATTTTGGCATTCTTACTCATAGGTCTGCCATTAATGCAAAAGATAATAATTCCTCTTCAACCACAAACACATCCTTTTGCCCATCTAATTATGTCCTCTTGATTATCCTTTGAGACCCATCATCCATGTCAGGAGTTAAAGAATATTTTGTTTTCATTTATTCTACCAGGATCTCCTTCATTAGTTTAATTTTGGATGTATTCTTGCAGTGAAGCTCTTTGACCTTTGGTCATGACTCATTAAATAGCTCTTCTGAAATGCACCCTTCTTCAACTTATAAGATGACGGCCATTCCAAATTTTACTTATTTTGCAAGATACATTTCAAATGCTCCTTACTTCATGATACAATTCACAATTCGCTTCTCTCTCTCTTGAATTCTTCATCACTCTGATTTCACCTGTACCATTGGACATCACATTTTGCTTTTTATTCATTCAAATTCATTGAGAACCTTTCATTTCTTGGGCACTATATTCTGTCACAAAGACACAAAAATGAATAAGATAGGGTCTCTGGCTTCCAGGATGTTGCAAACGAGTGGGGGGAGATAAAAAATTTTGTGGACAGTTTGGTAATGGTACTACACATAAAATAGTAAAGGAAGCCAGCAGAGGGAAACTTTTTCAGTACTTGGGCCCCAGAAAAGTCTATCTAAGAAGCTGACGTCTAAGCCAAGTCTTTAAAAATGATTGTGGAGTTGGAGAAGGTGAGTAGAAGTATTTTGGTTAGTGGGGAATATGCTGAGTTGTAACTGGTTGGAGCATAGAGTGAATAGAATTACATACACTTTGAAGGGTTATTTTTTGTTTTTGTTTTTGTTATTTTGGGATTTTTTTTTCCCCGATTGTAGAGTGTGTGCTGAGAGTGGAACGAAAAAGACTGAAATATACAGGACCTATTTTAGAGGGTTTTGTGTGCCAGCAAAGGGGTTGGGTACTACCTGTGGGTAGTGAGGGTTACTGAGTTGTTTTTTTCAGCAGAGAAACGATACGGTCAGAATTGAATTATGAATCAATTATTATTGAAAATTTGCAAAGAGTAGTATGAGGACACAGTACTGTAGACAGAAAGACTGATTAGGAGGCAGTTGCAGGAGCCCTGTGATGGAGGAGTATTGCCCAGATTATGGTACTGGTAGCTGTAAGGGAGGGAATGAGTTGAGAGAGATGGAGGATTTAGAATCTGAAGGACTTGTTGATTTGTTGTACTGGCGGGTGAAAGTTAGGAGGAAATCAAGGATGACTTGATAGGTCTTCAATTTGCTAGACCAACATAGAGGATGGTGGAGGGCGGGCAAATGGAGGGAAAGAGAGAGAGATAAAGGATGAAATAGAGACTGTTAACCACAGAATGCTCAGGAGAGTGGATGACAGAAATGCAAAAGAAATAATGAAGAGGCCAGTTCACCAATGAGAGACTTTCTGTTCCCAGGCCTTGGAGAAGGGCCCTTTTGATGTGATACGGTTCAGTATAATTTGCAAAGGTGAGATATTCTAACTGTAATGGATTTAAATTGTTGCTACTTTCAACTCTCACTTCCCTTTCATCGTATGTCTCCTTTTGTTGAGTGGTGTTGGAGTAGTAGGCACAGAAATGTGAAATTCATTTAGGAAAACATTTAACGTGAGTTTACTGGGATATATTTATATAGCTTACAGTTATTTCCATGTATAACTGAGTTATAGGCTTCCTGGTGCAGGGACGGGCTCCAGGAACACTCCCATCACACACAGTGGACCCATGTATCTTCCTGGCATGGTGACATTGACAGCAAATTACCTTGCTAAGTGTCTTCAGTTCAAAATATATTTCAGATGAGTCATTGTGCAAGAAGACTAACAGCCCATGCACAAAAGAAAATTGATAAAAGTTTTCCCAAAATGGAAAACAATCCTGCATTATGCAAATGATATTAACAAAATGAATTATGAAGCTGAAAGGAACTTTCCTATGTTTTCAGTATTTAAAAAAATACAAACTTCCACCAAATTTATCCGAGGAAAAACTAAATTATTCTATTTACAGAAAATGTTACAAAGTCACTGAGTTAGGAACAGGTAATCAGAATATGCAACTGTAAAAGTAGAAAAAATAATTATAAAAAGTTTATTAAGCATTTAGTTAATAAAAAATATAAAGTTTCTTTATTTTATGATAAGAGTTTTACATAGCTTTTTAAAATTGGTAATTTGTTGTGATTTCTCATCTAAAGAATACTAAATCTGGATCTGCTTTTAAGGTTATTGAAACCAATCAAGGGACTCTGAAATGAAGGTGAGAGACTAGTCTCAACAGGAAACTTGAAGAAACCCAAAGGTTTGGCTAGACTTATGGTGAAGAGGTAGTCTGAGATCCAGACTCCCAAATCTTAAATGGACATTGGCCAAGAACAAGAGGTACTTTATAGAGATTATGAAGAGACAGATTGGAGTTGCTGAAGGCCCGGGCCACAAAATATTACACATCCTGCTTGCTTGTGTACATTCTCATTGCTGGTCTGTGTATTTCCTAGCAAAGGGTAGTACTCTTTTTTTGTCTATTCACTGTACCCAACACAGTGCATTACACATAGTAATAAATGTTTTTGACTTGACTTCAAAGACATTTTATTTTGTAGTTAGAACTTCATTGCCTCTAAGTAAACATTTCATTGTGCCATTTTTCTTTTATATCATTTAACAACTGAAGCATTTTCCTTTTGAGCACAGAATTCATTTTTGATGTTTCTTTTCTCCTTTTTTTTACAGCTTTTAATTGCTATTTTACTATTTTATTTTTCATATCTGAATAGTTACTTTGTTTTCTAGAATTTGACCTCATACATATAACATGGCCTCACTATACACACGGAGTTTCTTATTTTAATTTTAATATTTTTGAGCCACAGCTGAGAACCTGGCACAGAATAAAGTAGAGAGAAAGGTCTAGTTCCTGCCCTTGGGGCTTTGAACTTCATTACACTGTGTTCACTGCACTGAACTGTAGTCTGGGCCTCACCTCTGCTGCTTAATACCAGGCCAGGTACGGCTTCTTTCTTCCCCAAGAATGGATGGAGCTCTGTCTATCTTGCAACATCACTGCTAATAACACTGGCCTCTTTCTTTGTTTTTTTTTCCTCACTAACCCTTCTTTTTTTGGGGGTACATCTAGTTAAATAGGTAAAGGTCTGAAAAAAATCATACTAAAGGAGATTAGAGAGAAACAGTTCTGAGTGATAACAGGCCTGAGATATTGTCTGGAGTAAGTAGCTAATGTACAGAAAAGGTGTGTTTGTATTTTGGTCTAAGAATGGTGCAGTTTGCTTACTCAGAATGATAGCGAGGCTTAAGGTAGAAAAGGAGCCCACTATGGTATACAATTAGCTTGAAATTTAATTTTTTTAAAAATAAAGAGCCCCTAAAATTGGGGGTAGGACTTGCATTCATTTTATAGTATAACATAATATGCTTAGAATCACTGTGTGGAATGAAGCTTAGGGAGCATTTAGTAATAATTTAGTAATAAATAGATTTCTGTTATTATGCTGTGTTTGTACATATTGTTTAATCAAATTGACTAATCAATATATTGGGGTGGAGCCAATAAATGGTTAAATTGCCCATTTCCTTCATTTTTTAAAACTGTTGGTAAGTATTTAATTGCATTAGATGCTTTGAAATAGTAAAATTATGAGAAACACTCTCAGATACCCGGCTGCTTTGTCTTATTGGTAGCTGTGTGCTGTCATAAATTGAGAGGAATAATTTCTTCCTCTTATTGCACTTGTCCTACTGTGAGGAACATATATCATCAAGTTTCTAATGAAAATAATTTATCTAAGGAAGCATAAATACTAAATTCTAAAAAGTAAAAAAGCACCAAACTTTATTTGAAAGCCCAAGTTCACTGCAAATAGCCGTTGCTGGTTGTTTAATAAACTCTGCATTGTCTTCTTTGTATAGAAAATTCTGCCTTAAAAAACAAAAATTTTATAGTGACAAAAACTGTGTGAGATTTATATGATGTCAATTAAGTTCACGGGCTGAAATTTTCGTAGGATTATAAGATTTTATAAACTGCAATAAGTAAAACCTTAAAATAAAAATAGTCATTATTATCTGACTTATGTACCCAAATTTTGTAAATGACACTATTGCCTAATTAAATCTCTGAGTCTAACCCATGGATCCATTCACCTATTTTAATTTGAACCATCAATGAACAAGTATACATTTTAAAATTCATTATTCTATGTGTCCTACTGAATCTTTTATAATCAAGTAAACTATGTATAAGAAAATTAACAAATATACCTCAATATAGGAATATTTTATGTTCTATCTCTCTTCAGATTTCTACCTAGAGAAATATCAAAAAATTCTTTAAATTCAAACCCGTTATATAGCTCAGTGGTTATCAGATCAACTTCCCTATTTTGTTTAATATATTGTGAATTGTTTGATAATATAACAAGTATCACACCTATGTCTGAATAAGTTTAAAAGGAATAAATATTATAGTAGACGAAAACAAATCAAGGAGATGATATGTAAAATAACTATGGAGGCCTGTAGTCAGGGTTAAAAATATCACACTCAGATATTGCACTTAGGGAAGATCTACTCTGATAGAAGTTATTGTAAAGAAGACTTTAGTTGTCTATAAGCTCAGTGTGAACAAAAAATTGTGATTGGATGCTAAAACAAGGTAGTAAACATCAATTTGCTCTCAAGTCACAATGGTAGGAGGGCAGTATTTGGATCAAAGAAGGCAATAGCCCCGTTTTCCTGTCATTCACTGTCACTGTGAACTTATGGACTATTATGTTCAGATGGAGACGTCTCATCTTGCATTTAAAAGATGGTAAAAAACCTAGAAATTATGAAACATGAGAAATGTTTGAGGGAATTTGGGATGTTCAACCTGGAAAAAATGATAAAAAATTTTTAAGAGGAATTATTTGTATCACTTGTTATTTAGAGGCAAATAGAATCAAAGGACTGATGTCACAAAGACACACATTTCAGCTTCATGCGTAGGTTCACCCAAAGTTAGGGTAAGGAACGGATCTTATAAAGAGGTCGGTTCTCAATCACTAATAAGCTTTTAAGAATCTAGATGAAGTTCTAGTAAGGATTTCCTTGTGATGAGATTGGACCAGATGACCAGTAACATTGCCATCACTGTTCAGGTTTGGGGACAGTGACTTCCATAAGCAAATAAGATGTATTCCTGATCTTCTAACGTAGATTTTCTGAGGTTGTACCCTTGGATTTGTCCTCACCTCAAAGGCAGTAAAATGTGACAGACTTTGTTATAAGAACATTAATTACATTGAACTCATTATATTTTAACTTTCTTACCACTTAATTGCCTTAAAGAAGTTTAGGTAACTTGCCTTAAATCACATAGCTAGTAAGTAACACAGAAATGGTTTTCCATGCAAATCAGTAAAAGAATAAGCTTGTAAGTGATGTAGCGTTACAATTGAAGGTTAGCATGGCTGGGATTCAGAGTTGTTTGAAGACGCCAAAGACTTCCTCTTTCAGTACTCAGAGGTGGCCAGATAGATTCACGTTTCACTGAGGCCAACTCCAGAAAGCCAAATTATCAATAAACAATCATGGGTATGACTGTATATACATTCTGAAAACATTCTCATTAATACTCCCTACTCTTAAGCACTTTGGAAAAAGTTCATTGGTAGCCGTTTTATTTATTTACCAAGAAAAGTCACGGTCATGAGATATGGAAATACAGGAGAATCGATACATTGTCTCTTGCTACATTGTTAGTTCTATATGGTGAATGAGTAAATAAAGAACTGAAGATAGACCAACATGGAAATCATGGAAGTCCTTGGAGATCATGGAATCTGAAGAAGGAGAGTGAGATAAGTCACACTTTTAATGGCATTTACTGTAAGATAGCTGTGCTTTCATTCTGATTGACAAACTGTCTTATATGTATTATCACACTGAAGTTACTTACCAGAAACTCCTGTGGCCAAGTTTCCGATCTTTCCCTTTTAGGTCGTTGACAACCTATGTTCTAACCCGTAGCGTTGATAAATTTTAAAGCTCAGAGGACAAATGTATAACCCTAATTTTCTAGTTCATGAATCTTCCAAGTACTTACCAGAGAATCAAAGTTTGTCTGGCTCCAAAGCCCAATGAAAGTCATGTAAGTCAGGTATAATGTCATTATAAAGTATTTGTGATGATTTAAAGATTGCTTTGGGTACAACTATCAGTTCTCAAACTAACAATTTCAAGGGGAAAATAGAAACCTCTAAATTGCTAATATGGCAGTAAGAATAAACTTGGATGATCAGTCCAGGGAATTAAAAAAACAAAAACACAAAAAACAGCAGGTCTTTTGGAAGCACCATGAATTATGCTGCTAAATTGTGGCTGGATTCTAATGCAAATCCAGGTTACCCAGGCATAAAAGGCAGCGGCAGTTGGCAAACACTGTGTTATTTATTTTCTAGATAAGCCATCTATCAGACTCTTCTCTCCTCACTGAAATGCACTCACACACCATGGAGAAAAAGAAATTGGTAGGGATGGAGTGTAACCGTGGGAACTTCTCTGAACTTTAGTAGAATCAAGCAAAAATCAAAGTCCTGTGTAAGTTAACAGTTTGCTTGTTTGTCTAAACCAAACGAGAGAGAGATATTCATCTGGTTGCTAAGCAGAGAAAGTGGTTACTGAAATGTTTCATGCCCTGCTTGAGGAGCCTGTCAGGTGCCTTCTCTGAATCCACTGCCATGAAATACACCAATTTAAACCTCAAAGTTACAGAAACGGAAACATCCTGAAAGTTGTCAGTTATTCCAAATCTCAAAAAGAAAATAAATGGATGGAGAAACCATATTTTACAGGTACATGAGCCAATTAATCAATAGTAGGGATTTTTCCAAAGGCTGGAGCAGAGGGATTTAGAAATATTATCATTTCAAGTCAGAGAACTTCTGCTTTGCATGCTATTCCAAAAAAGAAGAGGGTATTTCTTTTTTCTTTCTGCGGTACGCGGGCCTCTCACTGTTGTGGCCTCTCCCGTTGCGGAGCAACAGGCTCCGGACGCGCAGGCTCAGCGGCCATGCGTCACGGGCCCAGCCGCACCGCGGCATCTGGGATCCTCCCGAACCGGGGCAAGAACCCGTGTTCCCTGCATCGGCAGGCGGACTCTCAACCACTGCGCCACCAGGGAAGCCCAAGAGGGTATTTCTTCATCATGGTTTTATTTGTTTAGTAATTAACAGAAGACTTAGGAGGAGTAGTGAGTATAAATCGTAATCCACACTCTTGAAGCTGCAAGAAATACCCTATTATTTTCTTTAAATCAAATTAAATCGGATACAAACCTCTATCCAGCCATTTGATGGGAATTTAAGTGAATTGGGGGTTATTCCCCTCTCCTTTCCCCGCTCATAACGTAGGGATCCAGAATTATCTGGTACCAGGAGAATAGGCAAATGCCCTTCACATGAGTCTATGACCCAAGTCCACAAGGTCACCAGGAGGTTATAACTGTTCAAGGTCTTTATCACATTGCTAAGCCTGGAATCCAGAATCTCGGTTGTAGCTAAGAATTCCAGTGTCCAGCATTCACCCTTGAGGAAAGGGTGCACAGTCACTCCTCATAAAGGTTACAGATACTGAAGAAAACCACCTGATATATCAAAAAACCAGCAAAACCCAAACACAAATAAATGTATCAGTGCATTATTCTTACAACAGAAGTCTTGCCTAAAATGTTTGCTTGAGGCCGGAATTTTTTAAACTGTTTTTTAACTTTCATTTTGAAATAATTTTAGGTATCAGAGAAGTTGCTACTATATATAAAATAGAAAACAAATAACGTACAGTATAGCACAGGGAACTCTATTCAATACTCTGTAATGGCCTATATGGGAAAAGAATCTAAAAAAGAGTGGATATATGTATAGCTAATTCACAGTGCTATACACCTGAAACGAACACAACATTGTAAATCAACTATATTCCAATAAAAATTTTTTTTAAAAGTTGTAAAATAGTAATTTTCATATATCCTTCACCCAGCACCCCCTAATGTTAACATCTTACATAACCACAGTAAAAAGATCAAAACCAGGAAATTAACATTGGTATACTACTATTAACTACAATACAGACCTTACTCAAATATCACCAGGTTTCTGCTAATGACCTTTTCCCCCCCAGATTCCACATTGCATTTAGTTGTCTTCCTCTCTCCTTAGTCTCTTCCAATCGATGATCATTCTTCAGTCTTTCTTTGTCTTTCAAGACCTTGCAATTTGGAAGAGTATCAGTCAGTAAATTTCTAGAATATCTCTCATCTGTTTTTTTCTGATGTAATTTCATGGGGTTATACATGTTCAGAAAGATCACAGAAGTGATTTTGTGCCCTTCAGAGGGTAAAAATGTCAATGTCTTACTACTAGTGACAGGACTAGTGATTTCTTGGCTAAGGTCCTATATGTGGGTCTTGAATTTCTTCCCTGTAAGTTACTGTTTCTTGGGGAAAATATTTGAGGCTACTCAAATATTCAGTTCCCCCTCAAAATTTTATGTACTAATTTAGCATCCATTGGTGGATCATGCCTGCAACAATTATTATTATTTTGCTGTTTGCCTAATGGTAATTTTGTTTTTCTCTTATTCTTTCAACATTTATTAATTGGAATTCTTCAATAGGGAAAAAGATGTCCCTTCTCATTGATTTATTTATTCAATTTATATCAGTATGGACTCGTAGATATTTACATTATTCTATGGGTTATAATCCAATAACATCAGAGGTTCAGAATTTTAAACTGTAATAATACCCTATTTCTTTTTTCTTTGTTTGTTTCACAGATTTTCTTTCCTACCATGACTATAGTTGTCTCTAGTTCATTGTAACATGTCTGTTTATTCCATTCTTCTATTGCTTCCGTTGATTTTTCTTCTCAGTCCTAACCATGACTTCTCCTTTTAAAAATTCTGTCTCTGATATTGTGTCATCCTTTATTAAAAACTTGTTATCTTTTCTCTCCTCCCCTCCCCCAGTGTTGTCATTTCCCCCCATCACCTTCCCTTATTTCTCTTTACTTTTTGTATAGGGGCTGATGGGCAGAGATATTTTGTCCAGTGTGGACAAAGATAAATTGCCTCTTCCCATCTTTTGAAAATAGTCCATTCGGTCTTTTGACTTTCAAGATGAATATGAGCAAATTAGAGGAGTCATTCTCTATTTTGCCATCAATTTTCAGCAGGCACTGAGTAAGGTGTCTGTTAATGACATGGTAATGGGTTCTACTTCTTTTTGTTGTGTTATTGTGATTGACTGCAGAGAAGGAGTGACAATATTTTTTGAACAATTACTGATTCCATCAGTCTTTGAACTAAAAATAATTTAGAACAACACATATTTTACTGCAAGGAAATTAAAGTAAAATTTTTTCTTTTGTATCTCTGTATGACAGTTGCTTAAATCGCCCTTATACTCTTATAGTTAGATCTACATCAAATATATATATTTTCCCTATTCTAACCAGAGGTTATAAATCTGACTTTCTTTTTCAGGTACATCAAAATATATGTCCGTGACACATATTTTATTGTGTTTGTAGAAGAGAAGTCTTTTTAGGAAAAGAACAGAACCATAAATTCTTTCTGTGTTCCTTGGAAATTTCTAACAAAAGCTTATTCAGAATATTTTTTCTTACTTTGAATTGCTAAAAATATCTTTACAAGGATAGACAACGGGAATTATACTTCAGTGAGACAGCAAGCAGTGAAACATACCTAATTGTACCTATATACTTTAGAGAATGGGCTTAGATCTTTGAAATTCTGAATGGTTCATTATAACCAACAATAACAAGTAGAAAGCAGAGACCTTTCAAACTAAAGATTTTGCAAACTCAGCAGTGGAAAACTTTAAAGCTTTGTGTGTCATTTAAAAGTACCTAAATTATTAAATAAAGATAAAACATATACATGCATCTCAAAAGTATAAATTAATGTTTATGTTATTAAAAATTAATTAAAATTCCCTACACGTAAAAATCCTGAGGCCATCCATTTAAATACTAACAACCCAGAAAATAAGTGTTCTGAGATTCTTTCCTATTCAAAGAAAAGAATCATTAATTAAAATTAAAAACAATTTTCATTCCCAAGAGCAGAAATAGGAATATCAAATAATAACCTAAGAAAGAAATGGGAAGGAGGCAAGTTTTAGCTTATGAATATTAATGAAACTCTTTAATTAATAAACATGTGGATGTCATAATCCTGTATAGGAAAACAATATGGCAAAGTTGTGATAGCTACCTCAAGGTAATCTATGCATTTAAACCCATTCCAAGCCAAATCTTAAAAGATATTGCTTGAAATTGACAGCTTTCAAATAGCCTACGTAGTCTAGATGAGTGATGTTCATTCTTTTAAGTGTAGCTGGAATGCTTTTTCACGTCACCCAAGTTTTTCAATGTATCTCGGTTAAAACTCAGGGGTAAAATCTCAACATAATTTATTTCAAATTTGGTACACCTTACTCAGTAAGATATTTAGAATCATTTTGTAAAGTAGAAGGAGATACTTATACCAATAATGATGATCCTAATTTTATTTTATGTTATAAAATGTTTAATGTTTTCTATCTCCTACTAACGAAAAATAAAACTACATGCCAGTTTCCAGACCGATTACATTTTAGCAGTATAGGATTTTCTCTTTCTCCTTTTTTCAGCATACAGGAAATGTTAGATCATGGTAGCTAATGAACTCAATTGAATTATGTCTGATATTTATATTTGATTCACTTTTAATTATTTCCAAGAGCTGAAGCCCGAAGTTCATTACCCAGGCAGTGGTAGACTGAATTAGTCTGAATGGCATCCATTCTCCATTCCTTCCTGTATCCATGTCCTTAACCACGCAACTATACCATGTGTTCTCCCTGTGACCCAACACGATTTCCCACTCCTAGGTTTGGCCTTGCGACCTACTTTGGCCAATAAAATAAGAAAATAGTATGCCAACTTCTAGCCTAAGCCACAAGAGGCTTACATGTTTGGAAACACTTGCTCTTTTTTGATTCTGCCATCGCCTTGTGAAGGACATGCCCAGGTTAGCCTGCTCATCTTAGAAAAACAAGAGACATGTGCAGAAAAGCTGAGCCACCACCCCTCTGAGCCCAGCCTAGATCAGCTGACTACCAGGAAAATGAAGGAACCTAGTTGAGAAGACGAACCCAGTCCAGGCTAGCCTAGATCAGCTGATACTAGAAACAAATGCGAGAAATAAATGTTTATTGTCCTAGGAGACTGATGTTGCATGCTTGGTTGCTTTGCAACGGTACTGTATCCTTAGCTAACTGATAAACCCACACAGGTACTGAAGGATTGCCAAGATTTATATTATCCCTTCTGCTTTATAGATAACTTATAGTTTATGACTAAATATTTCACTAAACTATGACAAATTAAGTAATAAGAAACAGCTTACTGATTTATTATTTTCATGACACATTAATTATTTGTGATTGACATCATTTTAATCCTAATGACTGCATTTGGCAATCTCCTTATATATAATTTATTTCAAGTCTTTTTATAATGACACTTGAAAAGTGTATTAATACGTTTGTTTGAATTGAAACACGAAGGCAGAATTTTTCTGAGAGAATGTAAGTCTGATTAGCTTGGGGATGCTTGGCTGATCAGGCTATAGGGCAGACATTCTCCATAAATTTAATAGGTTAATTCTGCAATACCAAAGTATTGATAAAAATATATTTAAAGCATATAATAAGATAAAAAAAATTTAATACAAAAATATTATATTAAAAAGAGTGTAATGAAATAGCATTTTGATTTGTTCTAACCATTTTGGGTATATTGGGTTAAATAATTCACCACTAAATAAAAGAATAATAGGTATAATTTATAGTCATTTGGTATGTGTTTGTAAAGTTTTTGTTTGTTTGTTCGTTTGCTTTTTGGTTTACATCCCAGATATTGAGAAAGCATGGACAATAATGACTGGGCAATAAATCATTTTTCAAATCACGTACTTTCTAGTTCTTTGCTATTGCCAATTCAAAATGGGACTTAATTAAAAATTGCTAAAAATAATTTTTGGTGATATATCACTGGGATTTTGGACTTCAAATATGTGTCAACCAGACTATAATTAAAAATAATTTTCGATGATAGATCACTGTGATTTCTGATATTTAAGGAATTGAGTGACAGATCTATGAAAAAGAAATAAAACTTCCTCCCATTCCCCTCTACTGATTTTTTTGAAAATAATTTCTCTGTGTTCACATCTATAAAATCAAAACAAATCAAAATACAATTCGCGCAGGACTCTGTCCCACTCTGCAATTTCTTACACATTCACAGAGATAAGAACTAATTGAAAAGAATACCACTAATCTCAATAAGAAATGTATTTCTAATAAAATTCTGCTTTTGACAGTCAGAAATTATATAGCAATATCAATACTATATTTATGATGCACAGTAATAATTGTAATGACTCAAGCCAGAAAAAAATTTAATATTTATAACCCTTTAAAGAATTTTCCACCTTTCTTTGCAAAGAATAAAGGAAAGATTATCAATAAAAGTCTTTCAAGAACGAAAAATAAATTATATTAAGATAAAATTTTATGGTTAAACAATGGAATCGAAATATGAGTTCAAGGGGGAATAAAAGCCAAAGATGTAAAATTCCTAAATGGCAAAGAACAAATCGTTGATGTATTGTTTTGAACTGTGATATTTAAATTTCACTAGATATTTAGAAGAGTATTATAACCTTATTTTAAAATCAAATGCCATAAATTATATCTATTTAAACTCATTAAGGAAAATCTTAGATGTCAAGTAAAAAATGTTCAAGAGGATACAAAAGTTATTTTAGGCTCTGGGAAGCTCTGCCACTCTGTAAGCAAGCATGAGTATGGATAATGCATATGAGATGAATAGGCCAATACTTACAGATAAAACCCTGACACATTATATTTATGGATTGTGGCTAATTTTTTCTGGGCATTTATCACGTTGCAAGTGCTATTCTATCTACGTTCAACAACTCATTTAATCTTCACATTACATCATGAGGTAGACACAATTGTTAGCCAATTTTACAGATTAAAAGTGGGACTCAGAAGGGCTAATTAATGCACCCATGGTTATATAGTGAGCGAGATGGGCATAAAAACACAGACGGTCTGATTTAATATCCCACTAAGTTTGGAAACTGCCCCAGCCTTTCCCCTTTTCGCTTTCCTGGTAACCCTTCCTCTTTTCCCACGAAACTTTCATTAATGCCTTCTACCACTCACTCCACTCTGTACCCATAAATAAAAAGCAGGAAAGATATACGCTAAAGATTAACACTGATGATGGGTTATCCAGTGATTTTTATCTTTTTCTTTCTTAATTACTGACATTTTCTAAATTATGAGAAAAAAAATTGTCAGGTTAGCTCATCATTCAGGTTCAGCAAATAGTCATTTTCTTTCCCCCAACTCCATGGAGAAGCAAGCATCCCTATCCCATCAGAGCTGGGCTTGGCCAGGGAACTTGCTTAGGCCAGAGGAATGTGGGAAGAACTGATTGAGTGCCAGTCCTAACCCAAGGCTTCAAGAGGCATCTCTCATGTGTACCCACTCACCTAGGGGCTTCTGACCTCTGCCAGGAGAAGATGTCTCAGGTAACTGTACCCTCCAGCTTGGGTCCACCCACAGAGCGTAGCCAGAAGCAGAGATACCCTGGTCTACCTGTAGAAATGTGAGAAAGAAAGACATGCCAGCTGTATTTTGGGGTTGGATTTTGCACCACAAAACTGGCAGAGTATATGCCTACTGCATTTTAAACTCTCTACTTTATCATGCATCATATACATTTTTTTTCCTCCCCAAATAACAAACTTATGAACTGCCCCTTTCAGTACTTCGGAGTTTTCAATCATTGACATTACTCATGAATCCCCACTGTTTTTGTTCTGTGAACATCGAATTCATTCGTAGGTGTTTATTTATCCACGTAAATTAGATGTTGATACAACAAAGAAGAACTAGAGCTAGAAGTCATTTCCTAAAGCACTTACATTCTGCACTCTTCCTCTGCACAGCCTTGCTGTACCCCATATGGAGAAAGCTGGCTGTGCAACTCCATTCTGTCTGCACTTAAAACAGCCATGGGTTGCGAGGAGAAATCCTGCTGGCAGCAAACAGTGAGGTGCGATTTCAACTTTCTGGCAGTTACATGCACTTGGTTAATGACCTTGCACACTGTGGTTCTGTTTTTCAGTGTGCCTCTAGTAGGAGGGAAATCCAGGCTTTTTTTTTTTTTAATTTTGATTTGTGATTATAAAACTTTAGAGATTTATCACTTCTCCAACTAGTGTCAGGTGGTCATTTTCCTAAGTGAGACACAATCCAGGTCAGCCTGTCTTTTGTAAGAGTGAGGCATGGCTGTGTGTTTGGGAATGAGAATCAAACTGTAACTGAAGGTTTTTTGTTTACTCATTATCCTGGCCTGTTTATACAGGGAGTTTAAAAAAAAAAAAAAGAACCAAGACACAATGCATCTGAATTAACCAAAGAAGCCACACGCAATTCAGACACCAGCAGTCAATTGACTGAGATAGAGGGTGGGGATGACGCAAGGTTGCTAACAGATGGCTTCCTAACAGAGGACTGGCAGGCTGGGCTATGTTCAAGCTTAAGCTCTTATTCTGTTACTCTCATGACGTCCTAGTTTGCTTGACGAAACACCATTGGAGATCATCAATCACTGAGAGAGTCCAGGATAAAGCTTCTAGGAAGTTGCCTCCTGCTCTTCAAAGAGAAGACATTTACCAGGGATTGTTGATTAGAAGGCATTTCAATGGAAAATAGTCCTTCTGCAAAGGGAGGCTGTGCCTTTAATTATCTCACTTGGTAGGCAGTCTCTACAATTAAAAGGTGTGTGTATATATATATATATATATATATATATATATATATGATATATCTATATCATTAGTGGGGCAAAATTCTAAAGTCAGATTAAAAATAATGTTACAGATTAAAGGAGTAGTTAATGATCATTTACGAGTTCTATAATTTATTATTTTTGACAGAAACAACTTCTTTGAAAGGAAATAACATTAATAAAGCCTTTCAGATTTGACCTTTTAATGGCAGTAAAATTGAGTTATATAAATTCTATTAATGGTAATGGATGATTTCCAGCTAAATCGCTCTCTGAACATTATGGAAAACTGCTCATTTTCAGAATCACTTTCTGTAAAGGAATTGTTGAAAATGGTTTAGTTCAGTGAAGTCAGTTAACTGAGATTATCTGTTTTTAAGCTACAACAAAAATAAGTAGAAAAATTGTGATACCGGTCCTGTATTTTGTGATGTAAAAGAACTTCTGAGCAAGGTAATTAACTTCCAAAGGCAAAGGTGTCTTTTTGCAATTCATGTACAGCACAGTGCCTGACAAAAACATTTTCAACAATGTCTTCTTAAACTAAATCTACTAGACCTCTTTAATTTTTCTGTTTATTAGAGAAGTTATTAATTTGATATCTGATCTCATCCTGTTCTTTATCATTTTTTCTTGAATTTCTAATTTAGAAAGGAAAGAGCATCCATTTTAAAAAAGGAAGGAATTTCTAATATTTAGTGAGGAGTAATCAAATATAAATATCAAGCATAATTCAACTGAGTTCAGAGGCTACCATGATCTAACATTCCCTGTATTCCGAAAATAGGAGAAAAGAGAAAATCATATACTGCTAAACATTTTATAACATGAAATAACATTAGGATCACCATTAATTGGTATAAATATCTCCTTTTACTTTTCAAAATGGTTCCGAATATCTTGTAGAATAAGGTGTACCAAATTTGAAATAAATTATGTTGAATTTTATCTCTGAGTTTTAACCAAGACACATTGAAAAAGTTGGGTGACATGAAGAAAAAGGAAGGAATTTCTAATATTTAGTGGGGAGAGTTACTGTTGGATTAAGTAGACATTTGCCTTGGAGGTGAGGAGTTTGCGTGAAAGGGGCTGAAACAGAATCACAACCAAAGCTGTTTGCCCAGATATGAACTCTTGCGGCTGTGAAGAGGGCATAGAGGTCAAAGACTCAGTCTCCAGACCTGCTCTGTTTTTATTAGATCTATGATGCTGGGCTTATTATTTAAACTTTTAGTTTCAGTTTCTCTGAGCTACCTAACTCACAGAGTTTTTGTGGAAATGGATTAAGTAGTGTTTGTGAAGTGCTTAATGCCATGTTTAAAATAGAGTAATGTTACCCTCTACTGTTTCTAGGGAGGATTCAGAAGTTAACTTTAGCTACCAATCTACTGGATATTCCACCTGCAGAATTTAACCTAAGGCCACGAGGTTTGCTACTACTGTTCATCAGCTCGTTGCAACAGATGTGTCACTGGTCAGACCCAGTAGAAGGAGATTCTTGACTTGAAAGGGACATGAGGTTTGGGGCTAAGGTGGGCATTTCCAGGTCTGAGACTTACTCAAAGGTGCTACGAGCTATAAAAATGGCATAGATGATAAATGGGCAACATATTTTGTCTAACTTTGGTTTTATCCTTGTACCTAACATGATGCATATATATATTCTTCTTAGGTGAAGAATCTAACAATTACCTGTGCAAACACCTACCAGTCTGATGTCAAAGTTTTTGTTTTTTTATTTTACATCTTTATTGGAGTATAATTACTTTACAATGGTGTGTTAGCAGCTTCCCTCTACTCGAACCAGATTAGCTTAATCATTTGAAAAGCTTTACCCTCTAGGGTAGGGAACTGGGATACAGACAGGTGTTATAGAACTGCTGTAGGGCTTTTTCAGATCCTGGGACCAAGGTCTCATATTGTGCATGTATTAGGTTCCTCAATACACAGGGGGTTGAAATAGTTAAAAAATAATTGTATAGAAGCAAAAGTAGAGGTTAGAGATTTTAATCGCCTGTCTTTGGTCACTCCCTAAGTGTCTGTCAGTCAGTCAACATTTACTGAGGACTTTCACTTATGAGACTTTTCCTGTGGTAGAAAGATAGTATAGATCAAGGCATCTAGAACTCAGAATCTGTTTCCGGCAGATATCAGATGTAAATATGATAATTACAGGAAGAAAACTTCCTGGATGTTAGGTTCTCCTGAAACAGCAGCAGGACCCTGTGGTCCTTGCTCTCCCTCCGCCCCCGCCCCCCCCCATAGTCTCAGCCTGCCTTTTGTCTGTGGAAAAACTTTAGCCAAAGAATAAGTTTAATCAGAGAAGTGAGAAAATGCAGAAACAAAGGAAAACAGTCAAAGGAGACCAAATAACAATCATCATTAAGCATAGTCAAGGACCTTTAGTTCCTCCTTAAGGATTATAGATAATATTCTGAGCCATCTCCTGTGAGCTGTTCTGCAGATACTGAAGCCCCACCAGGTGAGGATGACTACATGATGACCAAACTGAAGCCATGACATAAGCTACTCCACTTCATACAATTCCGAGAACTGGCCTCAAAGAAATGGGAACAAACCCCGGAACTAAAGATTAACTGTACTGAAAACAACCAAGGTGACACTGATCAGACCACCACGTGACTGGTTTCAAGATGACTGTCTGACCGTGCTGTTCTGCTCCCTCCCTCTGCCTACAACCCTGAAACTCTCCTTTAAAAGCTCCTGTCCCCTGAGTAGCCATCGGGAGTTGGTTCTCAGACGGGAGTCCACCCTCTCCCCCAGTTGCCAGCCTCCGACATAAAGTAAGCTTTCCATTCCTACCCACACTTGTCTCTCGAGAACTCTCTCTCAAGAGGCGAGCAGCTGGACCTGGGTTCGGTAACACTCCCAGTTCTATCCTTCAATCCTGATCACCTTCATTGTTCCGTTAATTATTCTTCATCTATATTGCTGTAGTGCTGTAGGATAACGACATTATCAGTCATTTATTTCTCTTCCTGTGAGCAATTTTTTTTTTTTTTTTTTTGCGGTACGGAGCACAGGCTCCGGACGCGCAGGCTCAACGGCCATGGCTCACGGGCACAGCCGCTCCGCGGCATGTGGGATCTTCCCGGACCGGGGCACGAACCCGCGTCCCCTGCATCGGCAGGCGGACTCTCAACCACTGAGCCACCAGGGAAGCCCCGCCCTGTGAGCAATTTTTGATAGTAAAGACAATGAGAAGAGTCAGGAAAGCTATGAGGTACCTCGGAGAGAGGAAAGAGGTTATCACCAAGAGAGGAGAAACAGGCAGGTAGTAACACAAGTCAGAGCAGTAGTGTGGCTTATGGAGGGAGGCCCAGCGGGTTCTAGTTAATTCCAACTCTGATATGGGGCAAGGTGTTTTCTTTACAACTCCCACTGCTTGTCGGATGGCGTAATGGTACAACCTTTGAAAAATATTTTGGCAGTTTTGCACAAAGTTAAATATACACTTTCCATACGGCCCAGCCATTCCACTCCTAGGTATTTAAGTAAGGGAAACAAAAGCATTTGTCTACACAAAGACTTATAGATGAATGTTCATAGCAGCTTTTTTTGTAGTAACTAAAAACTGAAATGTCCATTTACAGTGAATGGATAAACAAGCTGTGGTACATCCATACCTTGGAATACCACTCAACAATAAAAAGGAATAAAACATTGATAATGAACATCATGAATGAACTACAAAATAATTATGCTGTGTGAAAGAATTCAGACAAACAAAATATTCTATGTGATTTCATTTGTAGAATATTCTACAAAATGCAAACTACCTGTAGTGGCAAAAACATATCAGTGTTTACCATAAGACGGGAGGACTGGAGAAAGGGTTTACAAAGGGGCGTGAGGAAATGCTTGGATGTGATGGATGTGTTCAGTGTCTTGACTGTGACAATGATGATGATGATGTGTATGCGTATTAAAATTTATCAAATTTTGTACATTAAATATATGTCATTTATTATATCTATTCTACCTCAATGGGGCTGTTAAAATATGCTTAAAAAATCTTCAGTGGAACACTTTAATATGGCTGTCATGCCTGCCACCCTACATTTTGCCCTCTAAATTCCAGCTACACTGAAACTCTTTCAGTGACTCATACTGAGGCTCTCAAAACCTAGTGTTTTCTCTACCTGGAGTGTACCTGCTGCCCACAACCTAGGTCATCCTACTTACCTTTTACTTCTCAGCAAGAGATCATTGCCTTCAGATACTCTTCCCTAGCTCCACAATAATGGAGTTGGCCCTCCCTTCTTGGATTTCTCCTTTTATAGCATGTTATTGCAATTCATTTAAAATACTGTTTCTTTTCTTTTACGCGCCACCAGAATGTAATCTCCATAGCCAGGTATCACATCTGTTTGATTTACCACCATATCCCCAGCCATTAATCCTATGCCTGACACAGTAGAAACCTGAAAAATATTTGGTGAATGAAGGGACTTATGTATGAAGGGAACGATGTTTTTATAATGAGGACAAGTGTTCTAGGGCACTGGCGGTGGTGCAGGTGGGGACCCAAGACCCTGAGTCTCTGAGGTCTGCACACAGGAGCTTCACTGGGGAGTGTTCTTGGGAACAACACTTGTGAGGAAACAGGGAAACGGGACTGGGCAGAGGGAGAAGTTTAACAGGGACACATTTGTAGCAGTAACCTCCCTGGTCCCATGGGGCAATTTAGTTGGGGGATGGATCATCCAGTTGCCCAAAGAGAGGCAAGGCTGCTGGGCCTCTGTATCTCCCATGTCAGTACTCCATGGATTAAGTGAAACCTTCATGAGGCAACTTACTTCTGTCAGGGAAATTTCCAGAAAAGGCTCAGGTGTGGGCCCTCCGCCTCCAACACACACATCCTCTGGGGGATGAGAGTCTTGAATCTGGAAGGGGAACTGGGCCACAGATGGATGCACCACAGAGGTGACGGGGCAACACATTTCAACAGGAGACTAAGGCTTAGACTTGGCTTATGAGGGCAAACCTTGTGATGGCCTTGGAATCCAAGTGAGTAAAATGTCATGTTCTGAACACTTTTCCTTTTATGAAGCTGCTGCTCTCGGAACTGTTTCTAAAATGCAGCGTAGAAAGCATTAAATTAACCTTTTCAGCTAAAGAAGATAAACTAGAAGTGTCAAATGACTTGTGATTTAGAGTCTTCTGACAGAAATAAGCATTGGCTTCATAGAGAAGAAAATTCAAGAGATAGCTGTTGAGCTAAGAGGAATGGCATTCAACTGCTACAGAATTTTGTAACTACACAAATAAATTCTAGGAGGTAAAATCTCTGGGGTGGTGAGTTAAATGTGAGTATATTTTTTCCCCCCTCGCCTGCGATGCATTTGGATCCTCGGCTTTCTTCTGTGACATCAAGATCACTTCCTAGGAAAAACGTGACTATACTTCTACCAGTTTCCACATCCTTCTGTTAAAAACAAAACTTTTTCACAGTTCAGAGCAAAATTTGCTCCATAAATTATTTTCAAATTTTTTTTTTTTGTAATTGAAACTGAATTTTTCACAGATGGCAATAAAAATAACCCATTTAAAAAATCTCTTCTTCTAAAAGGGAATACTGGGACACTGTTACCAGTGAAATGGTTTCTGTTTATTTTATTCTGGTTTCATCTCCTTCTGCTGTTCAACTCTCACTCTGGCCTTTGCATGGAGAACAGAGGATGCAAAATATGACAGAAGGACAAAGAGTGTTGATCAAATTGTCATTATGATTAAGACAGAAAATTGTAAATCAAACATTTAAGTTTTTTAAAATGAAAGACAATTTTCAATAAGACTTGAATGATAGATCTATTTGTTCAAAATTTTTACACTGATTTAAAAACTAGCAGTACATCACAGAGGTTGAGGATAAGTATCTGACAAACCTTATTTAAATCCTAGCTCTGCCACTTAGTAATTTTGTGACTTTGGGCAATTACTTAAATTATCTGTCTCAAATTCCTCAACTATAAAAGAGAAAGTAACAGTATTTTTATCAGGTCGTTGCAGGAATAAATTTGGTACTATATATGGAAATAAATTGTAAACTACTGAGAACTATTCATATATAAGGGACCTAGAGACCTAGAAAGGAATCCTGTTCTCTAGATCAGTTACAACCATTCATATCATTTTTTTAAAAACATGTTAAATTATATTTTGTGTACTTAACATTATAAATGTAATTAAAGTATTACATTTCAATAACATATGAAAATCATGTTTTTCCAAATATTGGTAGGGACATACCCATTAAAAAAGATTTTCTTAGGCAATGAGATTACCATCAGACCTAGCAATAAAGTGCTAACGTGGGCTCTGATATGCACAGACCCTCATTTTATTAAACCAAATATATATTTGTTAGGGGTACACTCTAATTACTATTCAGGGGTTCTTAACCAGGAGAAGACATTAGAATCACCTCTTGGGCTATGTAAACATACACAGACCTGCGTCTCCACACCAAGATGCTGTTCAATGGTTCTTCTGGGTCTTATAAATTTGTCTCCTTAAAAGTTTTCCACCAACTATTCAGATGAGAAATCTTATGTAGGAATGATCACAAGGGAATCATACCTCCTTTTTGCCTTTTACTTCACTCCTGAACTGGAGTTGAGATATTTGTCAAGCCCAGAATGCCGTGCACCCATGGGATTAGGGAGAAGTTGGCCACTCCCATGTCTGTGTGATGGGTTCTCTATGAACGTCACGTGGGACTCCCTCTTTTAAGGACCCCTAGTACTCTCTTTCTCCCCCATTTGGTTAATATAGTCTGAAGCATTTTCCTCACTTGACCTTAAAAGTTGATGCTCAAACAGACGGCCATTAGAATCATCTGGGTGCTTGCTGGAGATGCAGAATTTTAGCCCTACTAGAGACTGAAGTCAAATTGGAATCTGAAATTTAACAAGATCCTCGGTTGATTAATGTGCACATTAAAGTTTTAGAGGCACTGTGATACAAAGCCAAGCAGAACCCAGAGGAAAGATCATGGAGTGCATGTTATTTAGAGAGAAACTGTGTTATTTTGACTCTTTTCATGGAGTGTTTTCCCCCACAAGGTTTGTTTGTTTACTTGGTTGGTTGATTGATTTGGCATCAGAACTAAAAATAGAAGAAAGGGGTTGAAGTTAGATGAGGCCTTAGGCCAGAGGAGGTAAAGAAGCTCTTGAAACCTGTCATTCGTCCCTGGTCTCGAAGGATAGGAGTTTGGAACAGGGCACTTAGTAATGCAGAGTGGGCCGTTGGCTTTGTCCTCTATGCAAGCATCTCCCGGAGCCCTGGTGGGGAGGCGTCAGCTGGCGGATGATTTAGTGATTCACGGTTTCAGCCGTCAGAGGCAGAACCAACGGTAAAAATGGGACTCTGCCTGCATTTGCATTCTTTTTTTATCATTGAGAATATATTAAACAATAAATCATTTTTCTGTTTTTAATGACAAAAACATTATCACTCTTATCATTAATAAAATGTGCTCTGACATCAGTGATATAGGGGTGTTTCACGGCTCTCCCTTTAACATCAGTGGGTGGGAAGAGAAGAGAGTGTGTCACAGAATCATGTTTAACTGTTTCTAAACTTTATTTCATTATTTTTAATTCTCAGTTCCCATGCTGTTTAAGGAAATGAAGCAATCCAATATGGTCCTTCTATAGCACCGTTATATGAGTGGATATGTGTAAATTTTACCATGTGTAAGTTCCAAGCTAGCTTAAATAAAACCAAATTCTGAAGAGAGAATGAGATTAATCCACCTTGGGTCAGATATCTAGTTCTGATCTAATCAGCTATGAGCTGAAGATAGGGGATATCTAGTATAAATAAAGACGAGGAGGGCTCACTTCTGTGGGCAGGGTGGCAGTTCCAAAGAAGAGGGGCTGGGAAGATAATCAGTGGGTACCATATACCATCCATCTATCATTATAGATCATCCCAACTAGATTTGGCATCAACAACCATACGAAACAAATGAAGGATAAATATAAGTTCATATTGTGAGTCCTGTAACAAGCATGATGAACCACGTCAAAGGTAGATTTGTATTTATATCCTTTATATGATTCCTATGAAGGCATTTCTGCTTTGTGGCTATTTGTAGCAGAGCAACCAAAGAAGCTTTATTTTTCTTAAACAATCGTTACACCTTTTGGCCACCATTCTTCTGTAGCTTACTAGTTGCTATGTGAACCTTTCTGCTGCTCAAGAATCCCAGCTGCAAAGATTTCCAATAGTATCCGCTATGATGTCTCAGGGCTGCATCAGACCTTTTAAATGTTTGCAGCTGTTCCTTTTCCAAGTGACTACTTTGGAAAAAATACCCCATATTTGCCCCATATTGGGACATTTTAACAGAATAGACTGCCTTTTAAAAAGCCTGTTACCAGATTGCTGACATTCTTACATAAAAATGATCATTTTTCTAAATACTTTAGAAATTGACATGCCTATATTTTAACACCTGTAGCCCTATTCTCCCAGATGATTCCTACAAAATAGTTGCTGCCCTGTGTGCAATAAAATGGCTCTTTGAGATGGGCATGTACTTTGTTTTGCCCCATCTACCTCCATGTTGGAAAAAAGGTTTACACTAATGATCCACATCTTTCACCCTCACTTTCTGGCTAACAACAAAGATTGGCTAAAAATCTAGCTGGATTTAGGGGCTGAGGCTTTCAGCCATGGAGCCAGTAAAATGACTGACTTCAGCAGTAATTAGAGATGCAACATTCTTGGACAGTAATGTCAGGTCATTATGACAAGGGTCTCTCCAGGTATTGCAGAGAGTTTAGTCAACAGCCCAATTGGAAACTCTGCCATCTTGGCTACAACAATGCTACAGCCGTCTTGTCTTCTCGTCTGAAGCCAGAGTTTCCAAGGCTCAGAATGATTCACAAGGACACTCAAACCTAGCTTCTTCTCAGGATCCCTGCTGCTGTTTAGAGTGCAGCATTGTTATTCATCCATCCATTTACTTATTTACCATATTGAGAAAAACATGTAGAAAGAAATCAGTGATCATAACAGATGAGGATGGAGGGAGAGAGAATAACCCCCAAAGTATATGCTCCCCGACCCCTGCGCTTATTACTCCATGGGCTTCAGAGCTAGTTCTCTGAAATTATAACACTGTTACATATACTTACTTATATTCTAAGAATTGGTCAAATAATATGGCTGATAAATCATCAAGGCAATCAGAGCAAAAGATTCTGAGGAAACTACCAAAATCTCTATTTTTTCATCTGAATTACCAGTTCTCATATATATGAGAAATTTAAGACTGTCACTGATGGTCAAGATCTTTGTTGAAATGCAGATTCCTGAGACAGGAGCTTCGGATTCTGAAGTATCAGGAATGGGCCCAAGAATCTGTATTTATTGTAAAGTTCCCAAGATGATTCCTATGCAGCCAGACCTACAAACATCCTTTGATTGAAGTTTGGGAATGAGACTATCTAAAATTAATCTGGTTAATTCAGGGTGGCAGAGGGGAAATCAATCAAACAAGTTGTTTAACTGAAATTTGTACTTCAGGAGATACACTGATTGAATGAATTTCCTTTTTTTTTAAATCATCACTTTTGTTGGCACCATACAAACGAAAAGGAGGGCTTTTAAAAAAAGTCTCCTTAAATAAAAATGAGTGAAAAGGCAAATTTGATCAACTGAATTACAAATGTCAACAACATTTGAAGAAACACTAAGAATTGTGTCAGACAAAAACAATGATTCTTGCTGTTCCTTCTTTCTACCCGTTACCTCTAAATAGAAATAAGATTTACTTTATGTCTGCCTCGCTGGAACATAATGGTTACCTTCCTGGATAAGCATCAGAATTTACAATCAGTGGCTCAGTGAGACTAATCTTTACAGCAAACTGTCCTCCCCACCAACCTCGTGGGATGTTGAAAGAGCAATGTCACAGCTTTGCATATTCCATGGCTCGAGTTGTCAGGGGGTGAGCCGTTAACTGAGGCAGCCAACTGCCTGTGAGTCCGGAGCACTCCTTCTCTCTTTCAGTCTTACCTTTCAAATTTAAAATGTTTGGGTTTTCTCCAGGGAGACATTTCACTTGACAATATGCCCCAGGAAATCAAAGAAACATGGAGGACAAGAAGGCAAGCATTAGAGAGTAGACCTTTCCCTCCCTGTCACCCTGGGGTTCTCTAGTGCACGTGATTCTCCCCACCTATGAGAGCTCACCCTCTAGGACTGAAGGGATGGAAGGGATCCTTAAAGAAAGTCACAATGACAATTATGAGTTTTCTTTTAGAGCCATATATATGTTTAGGATAGATGAGGTGTCAGGAGAGAAACCTGGTCTCAGTAGAGCTTCTCAGGAAGATCTCAGTGTATTTTTATCTGGAATGGGGACTAAAATACTGTATGAAGAAAACTAAACTTTAAGAATTTTATAAGGGCTTCCCTGGTGGCACAGTGGTTGAGAGTCCGCCTGCCGATGCAGGGGACGCGGG
>NW_006799025.1:109792-130567 GCF_000442215.2 Lipotes vexillifer | reverse complement strand
GGGCCCGTGAGCCATGGCTGCTGAGCCTGCGCGTCCGGAGCCTGTGCTCCGCAATGGGAGAGGCCACAACAGTGAGAGGCCCGCGTATCGCCAAAAAAAAAAAAAAACAAAGAATCTAGTAAATTTTTTAAAATGCTAATTTTTGTTTTCCATCCCTATGAAAGAAGAGGAATACAAATTCTTGGCTCTGCTAGGTTTGTTGCCCTGATTATCAAACTACACTTCACATTCCTGTTAACAAAATGACACACTTGGTAAGGGGGTCACCTAGCAGCTTCTATTTTGTCCTTGAAATTCCTAAACTCTTAGGAAGAAAAAAAAAATGTAGCTCCAAACTCAGTTAGGACTGGCTTAGCTTTAAATTCAGTGAATAATTACATTTCTATGTTAGTGTTCTCTTTCTCCCTTCCTCTCTACCCACCCCTCCCTCTACTATATATGTGTGGATGTGTGTGTGTTTGTGGATGTCTGTCTACTCGATGTGGAAGAAGGGGCTATCAATTTTAAAAAAGCTCAAAATCTACCCTTCCTGCTGTCTCCAGTGAGCAATCAAAAAGCAATGGTTCATTTTATCACTTGATAAAAATGTCAGTATATCATATAGGGCACTATATTAAAATATATTAGAATTTCCCATTTTAAAATATGGAGCACATAGTTATTATTCCAGTTTGGAAATTATCCCGTCGTGTGGCCTGGGATACGTCACATACGCATAACATCTACATGCATGCTTGTGTTTGCACCTCCAATGTTCCTCTCTGTGAAGGAGATTGGGCTACTGTTTAAAGCCTGAGTAGAATCACTTATTGTTCAGCTGTAGTCACTCCCCCACCCACTTCTTTAGGAGGAGCATGCTTCTTCTCTTTGTGACCTGCTCCAGCCAATGGAGTTTGAGAGAAGTAACCGTGTGTGCGTTCTGGCAGGAGAGCCTAAATATTAAGAAACATTGTATGTTTTTATTCATATATCTGGGGTCTTCCAAACTTTGTCATTAGAAGAACATCCCGAAGTAGCTGCAGGCCTAGAATGAGACTCATAAAGCAGACCTGGAAGGACCCACAGCGTGAGGCAGAGGCTTAGAAGTCCCACTGCCAGCAAACAGGCAAAGCCATGCTAGGTGATCTGTAAACAAGAGAACAATGGTAACATATGTATATGTATAACTGATTCACTTTGTTATAAAGCAGAAACTAACATACCATTGTAAAGCAATTATACTCCAATAAAGATGTAAAAAAACAAATTAAAAATAAAAAAAAATATTCTGAAATCCAATGTTAAGGCAGTTATGGCCAATTAAAAATAAATTATATAGACCAAAGATTAACCCCAAACGTTATGCTTTTTGCTCTTAGGTAATTTGTCAGGAATGGAGTAAACTGTGACTGTGTCTAATATCCTCAAATGTAAAATGGGGGGAATAGCAGTACCATTTTATAGTGTTGTTCTCATAGGAATTAAATTAATAATAAAAATGGATGTAAAAGTGCCCCCCCAAAACCAAGAGAACAAATGGTTATCATTTTATGTCACCGGGTTTTGGGGTATTTTGTTGCACAGCGTTTAAAGTGGCAGTACAGGAGCAACATACCAGCATAGCTTATAGCATTAATATTCTGTGATTCTAATTCTATGCTTTATTGTGGATTATGCCTATCAACTACTTACTTATCTTAAAAAGGTGTAAGGTTTGCACATGAATAATAATATGACTTCTTGGTAACTATCAGACGTTTTGTTTTCCATGTATTTTTCTGTGTGTGCTTATGTAGTCTAGGCTTAATTCAGGGATTTGATATTAATAAACCAACTTCTCTGACAAGCACGTATTAGGAAGTCAGATGAGAAGATATTTTGGGGGCGGTATCCTCAACTCTAAAACTCTTTCCATCATGTTCTGCCCAAGTTACTTGACTTCCTTAAAAAACTGGAACACATCCTATTTAAGTATCTCCATTTTCCCCCTCTGACCTAGGATAGGCACGAAGGACTTGGAAATTTTGACAAATATACTAGTAGCCTCTGAAAAATCATGGTGGCGATTAGAATGGACATATCCACATTACATCTTTTGCTAGTTTATTTTGTGCATTTAGATGGTTGATGCAGCAGATGATTTTGATGTGAGTAGCTCTCTAGATGACTATCTTGGGGGTACTGACATCTTCTGATTTATGTAGTTGGAAGTGGACCTGCAAGGTAGTAAATTCCACATTAGCATGAGCAAGGCAAATTGAGCGATAATCCCTGAACAATGCTGAGAAACTCTCAAATTCTTGCCTTTGCTGTTAATGCCGCCTGTTCACAGGTCACTTGCATTGCACTGAAAAGTGGCTCTTAAAGCCATATATTCGCACCTGCCTCAAGGAATTAACTTAGCTGCCCTCCTTGTTAGCATACTTTGTCCACTTCATTACTTCAGAGACCTTGCTAAAAATGTGACCCTGTGTAGCTGTTGTTGCCTTCTTTGTGAATCGAAAGCTAACCAAGCTGAAGAGCTAGATTAAGTGGCATGGAAATTTAAGAAGACAGCTGGTGCCCTACTCTGAAATGGAAATACTACACTTATATCTCATGTTTCATCCTTATGCAGTAGAGATATATTAAGCCCCAAGAGGAACAACACAACAGAATTCTTTCAGGCATCAATAATCTTTTTCTTCTATTCTTTAGTCATTGGAAACCTGGCCATAGATTGCAATTGGCCATTATGATAGGTAGGACAAGAAGGAAAATTATCTAACAAGCTACCTCTATCTACCTATCTATCATCTATCTATCTACCTATCTCCTTCCCTCCCAATCTTGCTATCTAGAAACATGGAGGGGGGGTAGCTTGTTTATTTTCTGAGATTAGGAACCCCTAATTTAAAAATCAGTCTAGGCTATTATGAATTGAATATCAGATTTTTCTCTTATTAGTGCTGCTAGTAGGAAAATGCTTTATAGGTTTTTTCTTTGCAAACTGATTATGCTGTGGAGGAAAATAAATTCTTTAAGACTCATCCTCCATGAGCCTAAACCACAGATGACTTTTAAAATAACAAAAATTAGCACAAATGGAAGTGGGCTTTCATACTGGCTACTTTAAATATTCATGAAAAAGGCTGCTAATTTACTTTTGACTACTGTCCACATTTTCTGACATGGATATTTTCTGTCTGAATGCATATTTTACTTCTCAACAAAGAGAAGAGACAGTGGAAGGGAAATAGCATTATCAACTACCTACACCAAGAATTTTGCTATGAGAACAATGTGGAATTTCTTCATTTAATTTTTTAAGGATTAACATTGCTATCAATCAGGATAATAATTATATTTACCATTATTACACAACCTTCAAATAGAGAATCTGCATAGCTTTTACTCATCTATATTATATCACTATAAAACTGGAATGGTGTTATTATTTATTATTTCAAGAAGGAAGACACAGGGTTTTAGGTATCATATCCAAGGCCATATAATATTCAGTGATTGAGACAGGCTTAATACGGTGTCTAGATGTCCCAAGCCATGCTTGGTATGTGGTATCTAAAGAGTTGACTTATTTCCCTATCTAGGAAAATGCTTAGTTTTCTGATAACTTTCACTTATCGTAGATCTCAGCAGCAATCAGAGTTTAAACTCCATTATATCTCATAATAAAAATAATTGTCGTCTCCTTTGCAGTATAACAAAAGTTCTTAGAGCAAAAACAATAATAATAATTCAGGTCTATTCTTCAGGCAAGTTTGAATTTGATTGCCAAAAATATTTCCCCCAACTCCACTGAAGCTATTAACTAGGCCACCCCTATTCTTATGTTTCATAGCACACTTTGTTACTTTTTCATGACTTTATTATTTGTATATCTAATCAATGTTTATCTTCTCTACTGGAAACACAATGAGGTCAGGTATTATCTATCTTAAATAATAATAAATCCAGTGAATAGCAAAATTTTGTATATATAAAATGTCTTTAAAATGAATAAATCCCATCTTCTGCTAATCTTGGGCCTCTTGTTATTTGTGTATTTGCTTAACAAAACCAGCTGGTCATGTAGAAAGATTCACACTAACAAATATAACCCAAACTGAAATAATGAAAGCCCATGGATTTGATGTAGTTTTCCTGGAAATTCTAGCAGAGCTGGTGCTTAACTCCATTTATGGTGTATTGACATCTGTATTTAATGACCATTAAGTCTCCACCAAATTGATATGGGGGAATGTACCATATAGCCATTGTTACATTTTCCTTCTTGCCTTTGCAAACTTATGACACTTAACGTTCACTTGGTTTTCTCGGGAAAGACCAAGTCCAAGTCATCACTGCCTTTTCTCATGCATCTGTGAAAGTGTATGTATGTGTGCGATAGGAATAGCTCTCGTCCTGTCCTCAACATTAGTTACAGCCTAGACAAATTCTTCTGATGAGTGGGATTTACCTAGATAACCTTCTGAGACCTTAATTTACTCTGTCTATAAGATAGCCTCTTTTGCCAATCAAACAGCAGTCTTCCTCATGGAAGCACTAAAACTGACACAAGTTAACTTGCCCAACATTAGACATCTAGAAAGTTGATGAGCTAAGATCAAAATTAGGTTTATCTTATTCCATAGACTTAGCACTGGCTCATTATTTATACAACAAAGGTAATAATAGCACTTGACTCAGGCCACAAGGATTATATTCATATAGGTCGAGCTCTGAGTACAGTCTTGCTAATTGTAAGTTAAGTAAAATCGATTCTAGCTATATACAACTCTACTGGCCATATGCAGTGCCTGAACCTGAAATGGGACAGCAACACAGGGGGACAAAAAGGGACACTTCATGCCAGTCAGGGATTGTTAACTCTATGTTGTAGGCAAGAAATAGTTACTCCAGAAAATACAATACCAGTTATCGCTCACCAAATAATTGGTTATTTTTATTCCTTTGTTTTTTCCCCTCTGATTCCAGCATATTTTAATGTTGGTGTTGTCCCTACACTTAGAATGCCTCAAGTAATTAAGGTCGCCACAATAAAGTCACTCAAAAACAAAAAAAGATGTATTACAATTCTCCTGTGCTCCTCTGACCAGAAGTGAATTGTGTTTGGAGTTGCTGACATACTGGGGATGACTGTGGCTCTCTAGGTGGCTTTTTCATCAGAAGTGGCCTGAAAAGGGTGAAGAATGGTATCCTATTCTTTAGGAACCAACAGAGGCCAGATATGAAACCAGGCAAGAGGGAAGCATAACACCAAAGATGTTCTTATATAATATTCAGATTTAGGAGATGGAATAACAAAACTGAATGGGAAGCCCATTGAGCAAACCCATAGGGCAGGAAGGTGAAGCTGAAGGACAGACCAGTCAAGGGGAGACAGGTCCAGGAAGGTGACACAAGTTGTGGTATACACTGATCCTGAACGACGTCGTAAAGGTTTAGAGCCAAACCCAAGTCATCAGAAAAAGAAAAAGTGGGAAAGTGAGAGAGAAGATCAAGTCAGCCAACCAGGCTGTTCAGAGAGAAGGGAAAAGCCATTCAATGAGACAATTTTCACTGGCTTTATCAGGGCTTAAGATTCAAAGGTGTAACTAGTGGTCAAGGGAGAGGGCTTACATCAGATTAAAGTCGTTTAACTACTCTGAGCCACATAGTCAAGACCGAACTTCTCTTTAAAGTAAAAATATTGAAAAAAAAAAAGTAAAAATATTGGATTTTTTCCAATGAACTAAGAGGATCATCTTTAGTTCTGAATTCCATCATAGAAACAAATGACAATGAAAACACAATGACCCCAAACCTATGGGATGCAGCAAAAGCGGTTCTAAGAAGGAAGTTTACAACAATTCAATCTCACCTCAAGAAACAAGAAAAATCTCAAACAATCTAACCCTACACTTAAAACAACTAGAGAAAGAAGAATAAAGAAAACCCAAAGTCAGTAGAAGGAAAGAAATCATAAAGATCAGTGCAGAAATAAATGAAATAGAAATGAAGAAAACAATAGCAAAGATCAATAAAACTAAAAGCTGGTTCTTTGAGAAGATAAACAAAATTGATAAACACTTAGCCAGACTCATCAAGAAAAAAAGAGAGAGGACACAAATCAATAAAATTAGAAATGAAAAAGGAGAAATCACAACTGACACTGCAGAAATACAAAGGATTATAAGAGACTACTACAAACAACTAAATGCCAATAAAATGGACAACCATGAAGAAATGGACAAATTCTTGGAAAGGTACAATTTTCCAAGACTGAACCAGGAAGAATTAGAAAATATTAACAGACCTATCGCAAGTAATGAAATTGAAACCGTAATTAAAAATCTTCCAACAGGGCTTCCCTGGTGGCGCAGTGGTTGAGAGTCCGCCTGTTGATGCAGGGGACACGGGTTCGTGCCCCAGTCCGGGAAGATCCCACATGCCGTGGAGTGGCTGGGCCTGTGAGCCATGGCCGCTGAGCCTGCGCATCCGGAGCCTGTGCTCCGCAATGGGAGAGGCCACAACAGTGAGAGGCCCGCGGACCGCCAAAAAAAAAAAAAAATTTCCAACAAACAAAAGTCCAGGACCAGATGGCTTCACAGGCGAATTCTATCAAACATTTAGAGAAGAGGTAACACTGATCCTTTTCAAGATCCTCCAAAAAATTGCAGAGGGAGAAACACTTCCAAATTCATTCTATGAAGCAACCATCCTCTGTTACCAAAACCAGAAAAAGATATCACAGAAAAAGAAAACTATAGACCCATATCACTGATGAACATAGATGCAAAAATCCTGGAAAAAATACTAGCAAACAGAATCCAACAACACATTAAAAGGATCATACACCATGATCAAATGGGATTTATCCCAGGGATGCAAGGATTCTTCAATATATGCAAATCAATCAATGTGATACACCACATTAACAAATTAAGGAATAAAAACCATATGATCATCTCAATAGGTGTAGAGAAAGTTTTTGACAAATTTCAACACAGATTTACGATAAAGACTCTCCAGAAAATGGGCATAGAGGGAAACTACCTCAACATAATAAAGGCCATATATGTCAAACCCACAGCAACCATCATTCTCAATGCTGAAAAACTGAAACCATTTCCTCTAAGATCAGGAACAAGATAAGGATGTCCACTTGCCACTCTTATTCAACATAGTTTTGGAAGTACTAGCCACAGCAGTCAGAGAAGAAAAAGAAATAAAAGAAATACAAATTGGAATAGAAGTAAAACTGTCACTGTTTGCTGATGACATGCTACTACACATAGAAAATCCTAAAGATGCCACCAGAAAACTACAGAACTAATCAATGAAATTGGGAAGGTTGCAGGATACAAAATTAATGCACAGAAATCTCTGGCATTCCTCTACACCAAGAATGAAAAATCTGAAAGAGAAATTAAGGAAACACTCCCATTTACCATAGCAACAAAAAGAATAAAATACCCAGGAATAAGCCTGCCTAAGGAGGTGAAAGACTTGTCCTCAGAAAACTATAAAACACTGATGAAAGAAATCAAAGATGACATAAATAGAGGGAGAAATATGCCATGTTCTTGGATTGGAACAATCAATATTGTGAAAGTGACTATACTACCCAAAGCAATCTACAGATTCAATGCAATTTGTCTCAAACTACCAATGGGATTCTTCAGAGAATTAGAACAAAAAATTTTGCAATTCATATGGAAACACAAAAGACCCCGAATAGCCAAAGCAATATTGAGAAAGAAAACAAAGCTGGAGGAATCAGGCTCCCTGACTTCAAACTATACCATAAAGCTACAGTAATCAAGACAGTATGGTACCGGCACAAAAACAGAAATATAGATCAATGGTACAGAATAGAATATGCAGAGATAAACCCACACACATATGGACACCTAATTTACGATAAAGGAGGCAAGAACAATGGAGAAAAGGCAGCCTCTTCAATAAGTGGTGCTGGGAAAATGGGACAGCTACACGTAAAAGAATGAAATTCGAACACTCCCTTACACCATACACAAAAATAAACTCCAAATGGATTAAAGACTTAAATGTAAGACAAGAGACTATAAAACTCTTAGATGAAAACAGGAAAAATACTCTTTCACATAAACCACAGCAAGATCTTTTTTGACCCACCTTCTAGAGTAATGGAAATAAAAACAAAAATAAACAAATGGGACTTAATTAAACTTAAAAGCTTTTGCACAGCAAAGGAAATCATGAACAAGACAAAAAGACAATCCTCAGAATAGGAGAAAATATTTGCAAGTGAAACAAAGGACAAAGTATTAATCTCCAAAGTATACAAACAGCTCATGGAGCTCATTATCAAAAAAAAGAAACAATCCAGTTAAAAAATGGGTGGAAGACCTAAATAGACATTTCACCAAGGAAGACATATAGATGGCCATGAGGCACATGAAAAGATGCTCAACGTCACTAATTAATAGAGAAGTGCAAATCAAAACTACAATGAGGTATCACCTCACGCCAGTAGGAGTGGCCATTATCAAAAAATCTAGAAACAATAAATGCTGGAAAGGGTGTGGTGAAAAGGGAACTCTCCTACACTGTTGGTGGAAATGTAAATTGATACAACCACTATGGAAAACAGTATGGAGGTTCCTTAAAAAACTAAAAATAGAACTACCATATGACCCAGCAATCCCATTACTGGGGATATACCCTGAGAAAACCATAATGCAAAAAGAGACATGTACCACAATGTTCATTGCAGCACTATTTACAATAGCCAGGACATGGAACCAACCTAAATGTCCATCGACAGATGAATGGATAAAGAAGATGTGGCACATATATACAATGGAATATTACTCAGCCATAAAAAGAAAACGAAATTGAGTTATTTGTAGTGAGGTGGATGGACCTAGAGTCTGTCATACAGAGTGAAGTAAGTCAGAAAGAGAGAAACAAATACCGTACACTAACACATATATATGGAATCTAAAAAAAAAAAAAAATGGTACTGATGAACCTAGTTGCAGGGCAGGAATAAAGATGTAGACATAGAAAATGAACTTGAAGACACGGGGTGGGAGGGGGAAGCTGGGGTGAAGTGAGAGTAGCATTGACATATATACACTACCGAATGTAAAATAGTTAGCTAGTGGGAAGCAGCAGCATAGCACAAAGAGATCAGCTTGGTGCTTTGTGATGACCGAGAGGGGTGGGATAGGGAGAATTGGAGGGAGGTTCAAGGAGGGGATATGGGGACATATGTTTTCATATGGCTGATTCACTTTGCTGTACAACAGAAACTATCACAGTATTGTGAAGCAATTATACTCCAATAAAGATCTATTAAAAAAAAATTTACCAGAGAAGATATATGGGATGGCAAAGAACTACACCAAAAGTTGCTCAATATCATTAATCATTAGGGAAATGCAAATTTAAATCATAACAAGATATAACTATACACCCACTAAAATGTCTAAAATTAGAAAGATTGACAATACCTGGTGCTGGTAAAGATGTGGAAAAATTGGAACCCACATACTGCTGATGGGAATGTAAAACATGACAATCACTTTGGAAAATAATTTTGCAGTTGTTTATATAGTTAAATATACATTCGCCCACCATATGACCCTGCCATTCCACTCTTAGATATTTAGGCAAGAGAAGTGAAATTTTATGCCTACACAAATACTTTTACATAAATGTTCTTAGCAGCATTATTTATAATAGTGAAAATTGGAAATAATGCAAATTTCCATGACACATGATTGGGAAGAACCATTTGTGACATAACTATAAAATGAAATATTACACATAAGATGGAATGTAATAGTGATATATATACACAACAACTTGAATGAATCTCAAAAATATTATGCTGAGCAGAAACCTGACTAAAAAATACAAATACTAAAATATCGTTCTTATGATATTATAGAAAAGCCAAAGCTAATCATTGTGACAAAAGATACATTAGTGGTTCCAGAGTGGGTGTCAGGGCTAGGGTTAGAGGGAAGAAATGGACAGTGGGAGAGCAGGATAATACTTTTGAGGTGATGGATATAGTCTTTATCTTGATTGTTGTGGTAGTTACTCAGGTGTGTACATTATTCTAAATGCATTTAAATGTACATTTGAAATTAGTACATTTTATGTAAATTACAGAACGGTAAACTCGATTTTTAAAAATAGTGCTACAACAGGAGAAAGAAGGACAAACTTGATCCCATCCATTCAATCCAGTCTCTACATGAACCAGAGAGATCTTTGAAAAATATGAAAATTGTTTTATGCTTAAAATCCATCAAACACTCTTCACTGTCCTCAGGATAGAGTACCAACATTTTAGCATGGAATACAAGGTCCTTGACTATCTGGCTCCCCCCAAAATCTGCTGATTTCACCCTAATTTTCCAGATCACTTTCAGTTCTCTAGAAACACTAAGCTCTAATTTACATCCACATCATTGTACATGCTATTCTATCCACCCAGAGCCCTTTTCCCCGTCTCAAGCCAAGGCTGAATGTTACTTTCTTCCCTATTTGAGCACTGAGCTATGAGGTCTGTGAGTGCCTGACCCACAGTAGCTCCTCAAAAATGTTGAATGAATGAAAACCTAGATATAGGAATTCGGAGGTCGCTGAAAACAAACAGGATGATTTGTTTTTTCCAGAAAAATTTACTAGAAACATTATAATTCCCTGCATGATATTTAGCATTTCAACTTTGGGTTCAACCGAAAATACAGTATTCTGAAAAGTAAAACCAGTAATACTATAATCTCTTGTTTTATCCAAGGTTTAGTTGCATTTTACAAGTATAATCCTATTTAGTGGGAATAAGAGTCAGAGGCCCAGCTTTTATGAATATCCTTTAATTAGACAGCAAGAAATACCCCTAGAAACAGACTTGAAATATTCTTCTACCTGGGGTGCAGGGCAGAAGAGCAAGGAGCATCTGGACCATTTTCAAGGCACTTTATGGCTTATGAAGAACTTTTGTGGAGTTATCTTAATCAATAGTTACAAAACCACTGTGATGTAGATAGCCAGGTATTAATCCTTTTTTTTTTTTTTTGTAAGAGAACTCAAAGACCCAAGGAGGTTAAGTGATTTTCCTATGTACACACTAGAAGACCTAGAAATGGAACTATGGTCTTCTGACTTTCCATAATTCCATTTTGCTAATAATGACAGAAAAGGAATCATATTAGTAATTTAGGGAGAACTCATGTGCAGTTTATGAACCTTTAAACCATTTAGCATATAGTTTCTTGGGTGGAGATCATCCTACCCCATTCTGGAAAAGACACAACGGTTGGAGTAATGTGTTCCACACTACTTACTGGCTGAGTTGCCTTGGGCAAGCCACTTACACTTGCTAAATACCAGCTTCCTCCTAAGAAAAATTGGGAATATAATAGCAGCGATGCCACAGAATCATTGTGAGAACTCCCGTATATAATGCATGTAAATAAACTATTAAAATACATGTTGCATAAAGTTGCATAAAGTTAGCATTGAGTCAGTTACAGTGGAGTCAGTTACAGTGACCTCTGTAGAACACTGGGTATCAGAAGAAGCTGTAGAAAATCAGGATCACTTTTTTCATGTGAGAGCATTAAGGAATCACTAGATGGGCACTAGATGTGATCAACAGATCTACAGGTGATGAAATCTCAGTCAGATCAGGGAGCTGTGATGGAATAAAATTCCTGGCAGGACAATTTACTGTGAATGCAGAAATGGAGCTTGAAGGATTTTTCTGAAAGAAATAATTATAATCCCCCCAAATCAGAGATTTTGGCAATTGGCTTTTGCAATCTCTTTGCAAATGGCTCCTGTTCTCACTATCTAAACGCCACCAAAGACATTTCATTGCTGTTTTCTTTGTCGCAGAAGAATTGTTTGGTCATTATAGAAAAAAATATACAGAGCAAGAGTCTCATAATCTCTCTATCCGTATATAAAATTAATATTTTTGTATATGTTCTTTCTCTCTTTTGCTCAGATATTTCAAAAATAGAGATTCATGGGCTTCCCTGGTGGCACAGTGATTGAGAGTCCGCCTGCTGTTGCAGGGGACACAGGTTTGTGCCCCGGTCCGGGAGGATCCCACATGCCGCGGAGCGGCTGGGCCCGTGAGCCATGGCCGTTGAACCTGCATGTCCGGAGCCTGTGCTCCGCAACGGGAGAGGCCACAACAGTGAGAGGCCTGTGTACCGCAAAAAAAAAATAGAGATTCACCAGTGACTTTAGTCACGAAATTCAAGTGACTTTCTTGAATCTCCAATCTCCCTAAAACTTTAACCCTCCCTTCATTCTTCATAAATTAGTCTTCCTTTGATTTAACACCTAATAGTAAACTTACCTACTTCTCCAAACTTAAAATTCAATATGTCTTAAAATGAAATATTCTGTCCCAATCGCTCTTTTCCTCTCCTGTGTCTTTTTCTTCTGTTAATAGCATCACCTCGTCCTTTTTCCTTTCCCATTGCCTGTATCCAGTTACCAAGTTCGCCACTGCTCTCTCCCACCTCACCTCTCTTCTTTATTTCAGTGGCATTATCTTAGTTGAGGCCCTTGTTACCAAATTCCCTGACATTTGTAAGAAGATTCTCTTTTTACTATTTCCAGGCTCTCATTCCAATTCGGACTGAGCTCCTCAGTCAGATTCACCCTGTACAACATAATTCTGATCATTTTATCTCTGTTTAAAACATGCAATGACCAAGAAAAGCCCTAACTCTTCGGCATGGGCACACCAGGCCCTTACCATCTGGTCTCAGCTGCCTGCTTCACTGCTTTCCACACATCCCCTTCACTTACTTTATTCCCCAGAAAGACCAGACTCCTACATACTTCCTACACGCTCTCCACATGGTCCTACTCCAGGCTTTCTTCCCACTGTTTATTTCTCGTTCAAATCTTGGTTTACCCCATATCCACATGTTGAAATACTACCTACCTTTCATGGCTCAGACTAAATGACGTCTCTACAAAGGACATTATGATGCTTTCATTTGGAAAATACTCTCATTTTCCTTTGTCTCCCTGTGGTGAGTTCTTGCTAACTTTCTATAGAACTTGTCCCTTTCTATTTTGCATCACAAATAATTAAGTGCATAAAGTCCATCTGGACACACTGAGGAAAGTTGTTTCTTTACATCTGAATCCTCCATAATGTACAGTAACTTGTTCATGGTCAGGATTCATTAAACACTCACTGAATGAATGAATGAATATCTGACTTGAGCTGATGTGGAGTTAATAATTAGACTATGTCTATGATTTTCATAATCAGAACAACTTAATTTCAATATGCTTAGTAATAAAGGAAAAAAGACAAGTGTGTATTTCAGTGTTGATGCAGTATTTCTGCTACAGATGAGCGTGTATTTCTGCTCTATTATAGTAGATCTAATAAGGAAATGCATAAAAGATAAGAGGATAGGCTATTCATACCAAGAGTCTTTGGAGAAGAGTTCTCTGCTTTATTTCGTTAACGATGTCAGTGAGAAATTATGCAAAGGATGTGTTGATGAGAATTAGTCTCTATAGGGTTATCCCGAAGCCCTTTTACATCACGATATTGTAGAGATCGTATAAAGACTGTACCAGTTATATAACAAGAAATGAGTCTTTGTTAAAGAAGCCATTCTCCACAAAGCATAAACTGCCATACATTATGATGGCATTAGACTAAAACTTCATTTGGAAGGATTTTGTGGCCAACTTGTTTTCAGGTGTGAAAGCTCTGTATTCCTAATATTTTTTTACCCTATTTCTAGGTAAGGTTTTGAGTCAATAGATAGATGAGCTCCCTAAAATATAACCTGAACTTTGGAGTATAAAAGCACTTACTCTAAGGATTATGCAAGCAATAATTAATAAGCTGGTTTAATACTGAAAAAATACAAGAATATGAAGTCTTACAGTTTTTTTCAAGTTCCCAAAGCAGTGAGCTGAGAATACAGGGCAGCAATAAGCGTTCTAATATCTGGCAATTCCCCTACCACTCCTGTTCCTTCATTGCAATCGATTGATGAAATGATACATGTTCTCTTACTTCTCTCCTGTCTCTTCACATATCTGCAGGCTTTCTATATTGATGAAGTTGCCATGGAATCAGCATGAGTTCTGGGCTTCAAGGATATGTATGGGATAGAAGAGGGAGAACTGTTTGAGTATATATCACACTAAATAAAAATGTTTTTACTGGGAAACTTTTCTAGGAACCCAACAGAAGAAATAGTCATAGGCTAAAGATAATTTTAACAGGAAGTGACTTCTCTCTCAGTCTTTTTTTTTTTTTCCTATATAACTTACCCTAGGATTCCATGTGCTTTGATTGTTGTCAAAGTGAACTTCTTAATAAAGAGCCCCTTTGGCTATATTGGCTGATATTTTCTAAAACCTCATGAACTGGCATTTTATTCTAACAAGGATATAATAAACATTTAAATTTCTTTAAGGTCGCGGAATAGAATTTAGGCATTTGGATTAAAATTATGCTACTAAAATCTTGCATGTCTTGAAAAAAAATTAAAAGCAAACCCAATGTTCTAAAGTAATCCAATGTTTAATAATTCCGCATGAATTTATTTTCACTTCTAGCGGCTTTGGAGATTTGATTTTAATCGAGATGATGCTTATGAATATTTGGAAAAGAAATACAATAACAGTCTGATACAATCATGATCATTTATATATCCCAAATAGCCCATCTGGCCAGAAAGAAAATGGCAGAATCTGTAAGGCAGTGTGTAGGGTTGCTTCAGGCTAAGCTTAGCACTGTTGGAATCTATTACAGGTCATAAGCCAAATAAATACAAAAGCGGATTGAAGCCTCTTTTGTCTAACACTGGTCAAGATTAATCTTGTTAATATGCCAGTTTCTGAATGAATATCAAATAAAAGTTTAAAGGTCCACATACTCACTTGTAACCAGAGAAATGTAATGTAAAAATGTCATGTTTTATTCACCAAAAGATGAAAATGAATGAGAAAAGAATGAAGATATCTGATTTTGGCAAGAGTGTAGAAAAATTATATTCCCAAGAACCTTTGGCGGTAGACTAAATTGATATGGCCCATTTGGAATTTTTTAAAAAGGTATAAACATTTAAAATGTATTCCCTGTAAGCAGGAAATTCCATATCTGTAATCTTACCCTGCTGAAATATGTGCTAAAACAGTAGGATTAATAACGAACATTGATTGAGTGCTCTGTATTTTCCAGCATTGTTCTAAGTGCTTTACAAACATTAGCTCATTTTATTATCACCGTAACTCCATGGGGTAGATACTATTATTATCAAGAAATTGAGGCCCAGAGCAATGAACTGTGTGCTCAAGGGCATTCTTTCTTTTTTGTTTGCTGTATGAGGGCCCCTCACTGTTGTGGCCTCTCCCATTGCGGAGCACAGGCTCCGGGCACGCAGGCTCAGTGGCCATGGCTCACGGGCCCAGCCGCTCTGCGGCATGTGGGATCTTCCTGTACCGGGGCACAAACCCGTGTCCCCTGCATCGGCAGGTGGACTGTCAACCACTGCGCCACCAGGGAAGCCCTGGACCCAGCATTCTTAACCATTACATCTCATTGCTTCTCTCAGTAGAGCTACATGTGTTGCACATGGCACAAAAGGCTACTCATTGCAGCACTATTTGTAATAGAAAAAAATTGGAACCATCAACAGGAAAATTATTAAATGAATTACAGGTATTTCCAACACTTTAAACTTCTGCCAAACTTACATCTGACACAAACCTATAGAAATGCTTGAAATATATGATAATTTTTTTTCCTTTTTTTTTTTTTTTTTTTTTTTTTTTTTTTTTTTTTTTTTTTTTTTTACTTTAGGTGCCAATGGTTGTGTTTATCTTATTTGTCAGCCCTTGGTGCATTATTATCAGTGGTCTCCACATAGCACGGTTCTTGTTTTGTTCATTAGTTTTCTTTTTCCTCTCTCCTCTTTCCTCTGTTTCTTCATCCCTCTCCATGCATTTGTTGCACAGACTGTAGTTGGTGTGTTCTTACAAAAGATGGATTGTTGTTCGTATGCATATTTTAATGCACACAAAAGAACTATGTTATATATCTCGTTGTGATTTCTACTTTATTCATCTAGCAATATATTTTCAAGATGTATCCAAGTCACTGTGTATATAATTAATCTGTTGCTTGTACTGATGCATGTACTACAAGGTGAGCAGCAACACAGTTTAGCATCTACTTCTCTCGTGGTGGATGCCTGATTGGTGCAATTTCCCGCCAACAAAAATAGCACCCTGCTGAGCTTTCTCACACATGTCTTCTTTCGGATCCACTGAGCATTTCTTTGGACTGTACACACAGGAACAGAACTGTTGGGTCTCACAGAGTAGGTGAAAACTTATTGTACAATAACTAAGTACTGCCAGACTGTTCTGCAGAACCCCTCCACCCATGTTCTCCTTCAGCAGAAGTACATGAATATTCATAAGGCCTCATACCCCACCCACACCTGCCATTATCCAATGTTCTTATTTTTGTCAGTCTAATAGCAGTGACATGATACCTCACTGTTTTAGTTTCATCCTGAAAATCAAATTAAACATATCCAAACTTTAAAAAGTAGAAATAGGAAATTTGGTGGTACAAAAAATACAAGGGGAGCCCAAAGTCAATGCTGACATTCTGTTGCTCCATCATAAACTGGATGCATCGATAGGCCCACTCCTATATGAAGATACGACCTTGAGTTTCACGAGATTCTTGCATACAGCTGAGATCCTGTGTCCTAGTTTGAGTTTTTCCAGAAGCAGGATGTGAGACAAAAATTTAAGTGAAAGTAGTGTACGTAATATAGAAGTGGAAGGCAGGCATTATAGGACACATTAATTAGCCAGCCATTATGGTGTACAACTGGGGATTAAATCTGCAGGGAAACACGTATGTTAGAATGACCCCACCCAAAGGGCAAGGGACTGGGAAATATATACACAAATGCCAGAAAATTATTGATTGAGAGCTGCTCCTTCTAGAAGTGTTAATTCCTCTGCACTTCAGGGCTGCCTGTGTAATAGACATGGAGATGCAGATACAGTCATTGAAGTCAGCAAGAATAAGATGCATAGGACACTGATACAATCTCCTTGCACCACTCTGATTCGTTTGACCCAACATTGAGTTTCCTCCATTCTCTCATTGCTTCTTCCAAGTGCCATCCAGTTACAATTTCTCAAAATAAATTTACAACGGGTTTAGTGAGGAGAGTTGTAGTTGATCCTAAGGCCATGACTGATAGACATTATCTGCCTTTTCTACCATTCATTCAAGACTTTCCTACCCCTTGGCTAGCGCTTGTGTTCATTACCATTGCCAGCCCCATGGAGTAACCTGGATCTTCCTGCCTGGTTGAGGCACCAAGTTACCTTGGTTTTGTCAGGCTAGAGTTGCTGCAATTTCCCCTTTAAGATTGTGACTGGAAAAGGGAAGCACCAGAAAGAATTTTCTGAGTTCCAGATCCACGTATGCCTTCCTGTCCCTATTATGAGCAGCAAGGCTACCTCCTCACAATAATCTGAGTAGATTACCTCTGCCAGGAGAGCAGTTCCTTTCTTTTTCTGTGTGTCTGTTGTGTTGAAGAGCTCAAAATGACAGGCAGAAGCCATAACGTTAGGTTTAATGAAACCTTTACTATGTCTTCTGGGACAATCATTACTCTTCTGGGAACAAAGACCCCAGTAGAGTCTGAACTTATCGGGGAGCGGATAGGAAGTAAAAGTTCCCCAAGTGAGCAGGGTCACTCCTAGTCCCATTGTTGGGTCCTAGATCTATATAGTGGTAGAGTGAATACTATATAATTACCATTGGTTAAAAGTGTAAATTTTATCTTGATAAACTGAAGCTGTTTATACCCTATGACCAGTGATTCTGGATGATGAGGTATTACAAACCCTAGGATATGTTTACAAGGAGACCCAAGATACTCATAGCAGCATGCCCTGTATTAGTGAAAGATTGGAAATAATATGAAAGAAAAGTGGTAACAGCAGTATCATCAAAGTCCTTACTTCCCCAATCTTGGTTTATAACTACTTCTATTATTACCAATTCCTGCCATAAAAGATTGATGTAAGAATTTGATACATTGGTTGTAAATTGCCTAGCATAGTGCTTGGAGAACAGTAGGCACTCAATAAATAGTAGGTTTTTTAAGGTTTTTGTTATTACCTAGAATGACAATATACTCTGTGACCGAAAACACACAAAAAAACAGAAGTGAATTTAAAATAATAAAAGAATCAGAGATCTTATGTTCCTTGTGAGAATCTCTAGCTCCCTCCAAGAGCCGTGTTTCATGTATCATATACTCAACTTAGAATTAGATGTGGGGAAAACCTTAGATGTCCCCTGTTTATTAGGGCTCAGTGTAGTTTTAAGTTGTATAGCCTATGAAATTTGCAGAGTTGAAGCTTGTGTGATTGGGCGTGAACTTTGTTCATTATGGAGGTGCCGGAGGATGCTTTCTTTTAATGCAAAGCAGAGAGAGGCTTCAAGGTTTCCTGTGCCTGTGGAGGCTTGTCTCTTGCTAGGAAGAGCAGTACAACACAAATGAGGTTTCCAGCTGGTGCCTGAAAAACAATCCCTTGAGCGGATTCTCAGGAGGAAGCTTTACTGATGACTGAGTAGGGTGTACCTGAGACAGAGGAAAAAGGCTTTGGAAACAGAAATTTAGGAAGCCTCATTATAGTCAACTGAAGCTGTGACTTAATCAACAAAAATCTGAAAGCCTCTGATCACGGACATTTTACAGTTTGACCTTTCTGGGGTGACCAAAACTGCCTTTTAAAGACCACCAATTTCTAATAAATCCCCAGACAATTCCTTTTCCATCCTTAATGTCCACCCTGGTATTCCTATTTGTAAAGCCCCACTCCCTAAAATTACTTTTCTGATGACCCCATCCTCATTTATATTTTACAACGGACTATATTCAGGATTATTCCTAAGTATTTACTGGTTTTAGTTGGTTAATGGACTCCACAGTAAATCTGTGACTAAAAATAGCTCTCCCCTCGAAGGCTGGCCGAAGCAAAATGTGAGTCTTTCTTTATCATGACCAGTCTTATAGAGACATTTATTTTTATTATCTCAAAATTGGTCTGTCCTCTTCTGCTCTCTCATGACAGTTCTTTAACCACCGACACTGGCAAGATATAGAAAAAGATGCTTCTCAGGAAGACAGACTTAGTGCTGGTGCCATTAAACCAATAGGCCAGGATTATAGGATAGGAGGAAATACTTTTCTTTTGCTTGCTTATCTATATTTCATTGGTTGTTCTCAAAACACATGTATAAATATTATAAAAAGAAAAAATAGCCTTTTGAAAATATTTCAAAGATAAACTGCTTCTTTCCTTCACAATTCAGTCTATCATAAAATAAAGAGCTATCTCATATTTTAAAATTTCTCTGCTGTTTTCAGCTCCTGATTGGTTATATTCCAAAACAACAAAAGATGGAATTTCTTTCTTCAGATATTACTTCCAAATAATTCAATTATCCTCACTTCTGGTTGTTTTGATATGATGTTGATAAACACCAACCACATATTAATATTTTAGCATTGTCCACAATACAACAAAAACCTGAGGGATGCAAAGTTTCAGCATAACAAATCAAATCATCTGTGCACAATTACTAAAAAAACACTACCTTGTTGGTGGGATATTTCACTATCTAGTAATGATTTTGATTTTGTAGATAGAGATCTCTTTCTATGCCTTAGGGGGAAGAACTGGCTTATGGTAATCTAAATACTGAAAACTGAATAATAAGTATTTTAATTTTTGAAAGTACCAATTAATACCTCCGTTGTCATCAAAAAAGTGTGATAAAGTCTTCTATATAAAATAAAAATTATTTATGGTGTTTTTCTCATCAAAGGGCATTTCTGTATCTTTCTGTGACAATTATCTAAGGCTGTATTTAAGTACCTGACAATTAAAATAAAAACTATTAAGATGGTAATTTATACTTTTCTCTATTTCTTTTTTCTTTACCACTTATTTATTTCCAAGTAACCCTATCATTATGAAAGAAACAAATGATGAAATTTATTATGTTTCAAGGTTCCCAGAGGAGGGAAGCCTTCAATTGAAACCAGAGAGTTCACAGCAAATATATGAGAAGGTACACAGTGTAGAGGTCTGCAATTGCTCAGAGAGCTTGGTTAAATAAATATGATTTATTTATTTATAAATATAAATATGAAGGCATATTTAAAGAATTAAGAATCTCTAAAGAATTAAGATCTTAGCAAATTTCACCAGATGCACGATAGAACCTAGTCATCCACTTTAAATTGGGAGCTTTTAACTCTACTCAGTCTGTAAAACATTCAACACGGTGCCATGTGTACAGACATTCCTTTAAAAAATACATTTCAATGGTGACAGTTAACATTACTTTTAGCTTTGCATAACAGCTGCAGACTATAATTAAGGCAACTAAAATTTGTAGATGACATTAGCCCTTGATAATACAATATTTTATATTTGTCTCACAAACTGTTGTTCAGAGTCCAGAGCCCGCACTCAGGACTCTTCATGTATTAGTGGGATTTGGGTTAATACTATTTCCAGGAATTATTCCTAGTAGCACATGCAAGCTGCAATATCCAGGAATCAACGTCTAAAGGTTTAGAGGCCCCGCTGCAGCCCCGCTGCAGAGATTCTTTCCCTGGATACTTCTTGCTTTACTATACTTCCCAGATGATTAATTTCACACTCTTCCAAGAGCTGCTGTTGCTGTAATCTCTTCCG
>NW_006799025.1:94425-109705 GCF_000442215.2 Lipotes vexillifer | reverse complement strand
CTTCCGATCTATTTTTTTTTTCCGCTCTATTTTTGATCATCACGTCATTGACTTTTTAACTGGAATGTTTTAAATCCCCATGACAGCTACCATAGCATCTTTTTCATAATCCTGCCGACTTCTCATAAAATTTTAAAAGTCTTCCATTGGTGGATATGTCAGAATCATTGAAAATGGAAAGAGAATAGAATACAATTGACTCAAAAAGAAAGTACAGTCTTTAGTGAAACAATGTGAATTGTTGGAATTAGAGATCTGTTAAGAACATTAATAATCAGAAAATGGATAGGAGGGGAGAAAGAAAGACAAAAACTAGGGAGGAAAAAATGGAGGGAAAAAGCCCTAAAAGTGGCTTTGGGAAAAGCTCAAAAGAGCAAAATGAAGGCTATTCAGACTCAGAGTAAGAGGTTCTGGTTCCAGGTGCATCTTCCAATCTCACCTGGTCAAATCCAAGGACATCAATTCACCTCTCCCAATGCTCCGACTCCTCTAATCTAATGCAAAATAAGTCTGTTGGGAAAAATAACCTTCAAGGTTTCTTCCAACTTCAATATTTTTGTGGAAAAGGTAAATGACTGAACACCAAAAACAGATCATATCTTTTAAGATAAGACTTGCCTCCTTGGTAACAGCATGAAATTCATTTTTTGCCTTCTATACAATCATGTCACTTAAAACATTATATGTCAAAGGCAAATTCATCTAACACTCTAGGGATATGTTGTCTGTTCTCTTTTTTACTGATATTCTGTGATCACTGGAATTTGGATTTTTTTCCCCTTTTAATCTACTTTTCTTTGAACTCAGACGCTCGACTTGATGTTTCTGCTGTTCTCCAGAGTAAGAGAACTGTAGGGAAGTTTATGTTGAGTAATAGAAAGAATCTAAAGCCTTAGAGGCCCCATGGAAGAACATTCTCCCTGGATACTTCTTGCTTTACTTTATTTTTTCTAGAAGACTAAGACCTCAAATTCTATTCACCACTGACTACTCTTTCTAAAACTAGGCTTATGCTGAAGACATGAAACCTCTTAACCACTTTTGTCACAAGTCCTTGATTCCACAAAAGCTTCCTCTTGCAAGTAATTTTCTCTATGACTTCATCACACTCAAATAACCATTCTCAGTGAAAGATCTTGTTCTTCCAATTTTCTGCCAAATCCTTCACTTTATCTTATTTCTTGTGGATATTTGACAGGCTTGCTACTATGAAGTGATACAGCAATAAAAAAAAAAAAAAGAATACATAAATCATCATTCCTCAGGCCCCATTAATATCTTAACTTCCAGCCACTAGGCAGTCTTTTGAGATGGATAAAGTTTGAGAAGTAGGCAAATATAGTCTTCATTGATGCTCCCAGCCCCTTACAGAAGCCCTTTTCATGGATGGTGTGGCTGGTGTTAAGTACGTAGAGCATATATTCCTTGTGCGTCTTTTGATAGGGTTGTCTAGGCATCTCCAAAGTGCCATCACATTCAACACTTTAGATGGACAGTAGTGCAGGGGTGCCTATGCCCCCAGCCAGATCTGCTCCCTTCAAGTCTCCAGAATTGTGAGCTCTACCTTGCACAGTTCTCCACTCAGAATCCTCCGTGTGGTTTGGAGACTCTCCCATAGCATCTGACTCTGCTCTTGACCCTGTGTCCTGATATACTTCTGCTGTTTAGCTGCTTCGATCCCTAGTTTAAATGTAGAAAACTTAGAAGTGAGTCAAAAGGAGAGCCTACATAATCACAGAATGTTAGAACTGAAAAGGGTCCTAGGGGGCATCAAGGTCACATAATTCCACTTTAGAAATGAGAAACCAGCTTCAAAGAGAGTAAGTAACTGTCCTCATGGGAAGCAGAGCTGGTAAATGGCCAAGATGAGGCTTATACACATGACTTCTGATTCCAAACTCAGGGCCGTTGCCACTTTGCTGTGGTGAATTAAATGGGCATTTCATGCACCTTGACATAGTCAACGGGTAAGAAATCTGGGACAGAAGAGGCCCCTAAAATGCCCCTATGTTCATATATACCAGTGGCACCTGCCACTCTCAGCCACAATATGGAAAGTGGCTTATAAACTACAAAATCCATGCAAATTCAAGACAGAGTTTTCAAAATCACCTTCCTTCATATGAGACTATCCCCAGGAGGCACGGACAGTCATTTTTCTCCAACTTTGATAAGCAGTGACTTGGTCTCTCCTCTTTTGGAAGATGATTTCTAAAGTTCTGCTGCACTCATAAAAATCCCCTGGGATAGAAAACTTAAACAGAATTTTATTCTTTGTCGACTGGGGTGTACATGAGCAGAGTTAATATAACCTAAAAATGGCAAAATCAATGCAGCTTTGAGGGTATATACCAATAGTAATAGAGCTCCTTGTCTTCTGAACTGGTATTCGGTCTCATCTGTCTACACTTCTAATTCTGAGCATGCCATTTACAAATGAGTATTTTAAGTCAAGAGGATAGACTGACTTAGAAAAGTAGAACAGGAAGACTGGAAGTTGCTTTTTATCTGCTTTGAAAGCACTGTTCATATTATTGGTGGGTTGATTGTCTCATTCTGGTATGCACAGGACTCTGTTTGTTTCCTTATCCTGGTAAGTTGCTGCTATTATAAACGATTTCTCTTTTGTTCTGACAGCTTGAAAGCTACTGTACCCATTTAAAGAGTTATGAGTCTTTCTAAGCTGAATTCCAGAGTGATCATGATACTGCTGCTGTCATCGCCAAGTGTAAATTATATGGACATAAATGAAAGCCTATCATGGCAGCATCTGGGCAGCACAGCCTCTGTCTTTGGGAACTGCTACCGCTTAAGTCAGTGTGCAGGGAGGTTTATAAGATGTAATAGTGATGCTTTCCCAAGGCAGAGTTTGTGCTGTTCTGAAATGCTGCTGTGTCCTTTGGCACCTGTTGATGTGTGCCTTGAACACCAGGCAGGCCTCACAAGCACCAAAAGTGGTAAAGAAATCAACATCCATCTTTATTTAAGGATAAATAGAGAATAATATTTATAGAAAAATTATCTGCAACTGCCCTTTGTTTAGGCCTAGGGGAGATGGCAATATTCAAGGTCATCTGAAGTCAGAAAAAAAGTTTCCCAGAAATCTCACACCGTTATTCGATTTTTATTTATTTATTTATTTTTTTGGCGGTACACAGGCCTCTCCCTGTTGTGGCCTCTCCCATTGCGGAGCACAGGCTCCGGACGCGCAGGCTCAGCGGCCATGGCTCACGGGCCCAGGCGCTCCGCGGCATGTGGGATCTTCCCGGAGCGGGGCACGAACCCGCGTCCCCTGCATCGGCAGGCGGACTCTCAACCACTGCGCCACCAGGGAAGCCCCCACACCTTATTCTAAAGCCATCCTTCCTCTGGGTTTGCTTCCTGGCCTTGCTCCTCTCAGCTCCTAGGCCTTAATATGATGAATCTTCTTCAGTGCCCTCTCCCTTGTTTCCACAATTGCTCTCTTAATTTTAAAACAAAAAGGAAGACATTGGAAAAGTCATGGAAAAGGACGTTGAGCTCATACTTTGCGCCAGGGCCAGTCACATCATTTTATTTAATATCCAGATCAAATTGAGATGCTTATCAATCTCATTTCAAACTGGAGGAAACTGAGACTCACAGGACTTAAATAACTAATCAATGGACTTATATTAGTAAGTTACATTTTGAACCCAAAGTCCATACTCTTCATATCATTGTGTCAGGTGATCCCTGAAAGGTTTCTACTGGTGGAGTAAAGAGTTGGGTTTATTTTCAAAATATTACATGGCATAAGTTAAAGAATAAGCATTATAGGGGAAAGGAAACACTCACAAGGCCAGAGTCAACAAACCAGAGATACAGGAAGCCTTCTCCCCATCTCTCTATGGAGAGACATGCCAGGTCAGGGAGTCTGCATCACATAGTGTGGATTTTATTCCAGTCAAAGGACTTGTGGGCATCTCTTTTCATATGTATGAAAAAAATCACTTCATTAGTGAAGGAATACATTGGCTGTTTGACCCAAGGCAGTCTGAATTTTGAGTTTCACACTTTTACAATTGTGTTCTGGGATTACCAACTGCCTAATATCAAAGACCTTGAGCAGACCGTGCGCAAATTTTGGTGCTCATGCACAGGTTGCAGAGCCCTGCTTGGGGAGGAAATCTTCAATTCCAGAGTAAGCTGACATTGGGCACTGCCCCTCTGCCTGGGAAAAGGGGCGTCACCCAGTACTCAGCTAGTGTGTGACCCAGGCAAACTGGAATAAGCCCCTAGTGCAGTTTTCATATGATCCTGGTCCAAACATGCTACCTGAAATATGAGCAGCTATAAAATGTCCTCTCATCTCCAAAGATCAGACTCTGTGATGAATTAAGATACCTAACTGCTGTATTGCTTTTGAAAGCTGCTTTTTGATCATTTATTATCATGGGGCTGACAGAAAGTCATCCAAGAGTTGAATGTAGGTATCTGTAGAATTTCTATTTTCTTTTAAGTGATTACATTGCTTTACAAATGTTAGCTTTTGTTAGCTTCTCCCCCCTCACCACTCAAGTGAGGGAAATAAGGCTAGAAGCACGATGCATCCTTGCCCTGGGGCTTCTGCAACCAAACGGTGGGTAATGCCAAGACGAGCACTAGACTAGGCTTTTCTCATTTTCCATCCCGGCGCTTATCCTCCTGCCAGGAATGTGACTAGAGTGTTAAATTTAGAAGCACTGACTTAGGAAGGAATTTAAACAGAAGTTCAAACATATCTGTGGCAGTTCTAATTTACAGCTTGTCGTCGGCAGTATGCAGATTTGGGGAATTAAGGGATTTGGCAAGATACTCACTTTCCCTGCCTCTTCTCACTATAATTCAACTCAATGCAACAAATATTTATAAGTACCTACAAAAAGGGCACTGTGCTGAGTACATTGGGAAATAGATGAGTATGACAATTCTTACCATCCAAAAACTTTATACCTGGATGCATCCATCTCATTGTGTACCTTGGGCAGTACTGACTGCAAGACTATCTAACAAGATGTATGCAATTATGTTTGTAAGCTGCTCAGGAGAGGATCCTGAGCCACGGGTAACAAATGCATACTTTTTATTCATGGTGGTGATGATTTTAACAATGAAGACAAATTAAACAGGAAGGCAAATTAGCATGTCTTCTTTAGTCAAGAAGTGTGAGCATTGCATTTTCTGAAGAAGGGACTGTCTTGTTTCCTGGTAGGCTACGGGAAACTGGAGGTAAATGCCTCAAGTTTATTGCTGCTTCAGGATCCTTGTCATGAAATTTTCCAGAAAGTCTCCCCTGGACAAACGAGTACTTTTATTTTCAGAGGCTTTTCTGGTGGCAAATCTACCTTGACTTTCTTTATTTTATTTTATTTTTTAAATTGAAATACAGTTGATTTACAATATTGTGTTAGTTTCAGGTGTACAGCAAAGTACATACATTTTTAAGATTATTTTCCATTATAGGTTATTACAGGATATTGAATAAAGTTCCCTGTGTTATATAGTGTATTTGTTGCTTATCTATTATATATATATTAGTTTATATGTGCTAATCCCATATTCCTAATTTACCCCTCCCCTGTCCTTTCCCCTTTGGTAACCATAAGTTTGTTTTCTATGTCTGTGAGTCTGTTTCTCACAGATTCATTTGTATTACTTTTTAGATTCCAGATATAAGTGATATGATATAATATTTGTCTTTCTTTGTAAATCTACCCTGACTTTCTGAATGAAGTACAAATTCATACATGCTGGGAAAAAAAGTACATAGTGGGAAAAAAAAGAAGCAATTATTTTATCATCATAATAATTGTCCGTCTGCCCCTAAGTCTCAGATGCATATTTTAAGGACACTCTTTTAATCATACCTTAACTATGACTTTGATTTCCAATTACTCACAAAACAGAAAATGTCAGAGGTATTTTGGGTGTTCAGAATTTTAAAAGCAGTAAATTATTTAGTTCTTAACACAAATTAAGGATTTTCAAAGAGAAACTGAATGTAGAAAGGGACAAGCTATAAATCCAGAACTAAAACGGACCAAGAAATAGAGCTCAATGCATGGAGACACAAATCAGAAATAAGACATTTAGTGAGACAGGAAAAAAATCTTGTTAATCTTCAGTGCTTAAAAAAACTGAAGGGTGAGCTGGGTGGCCTAATTGACTATCACTGAAGGATGTGACATCGCTATCAAAAAGGTCAGTGTAATTTGGGCCTGACTATGCAGAGTCATCACTTCCTAAGGTGGAGAGATAATGCTCTGTGTCTCTGGACTGGGCTTCACACAGAAAATATTTAAGTGGCTATCAAGGTGAACCTGAGAATAGACACTGAGACACCTTCGGACTTGAGCACAGGTAATTAGTGATATGCAAGGTGATACTACCCTTGGCTTTCACAGCAATGGGGCAGCCGTACCTTGGTCAAGCGGCATTAGGTCTCCTGGAAGAGTTTATGCATACACGGTGGCTCTAATTTAACTTGTCATTTGCCTGTCTGCAGATGAGAAGTTTCAGATCACTATTACTGAGTTAACTTTCTAATAAGCATGAAGAGTTACTTTGAGAGGCTTGAAAATCAATTTTGAAGAGGAGATCTTGAATATTTCAGTTTATGGTGAGGACTAAGCAGCTCTTTATGTCTCTGCACAGGCAGGATTGTTGCTCAAATTGTACTCTTTCTTGACTCCTTTAAAATTCTGCTGAATGGAAGCTGAAAGCATTAGAATTTCCGCTTCACTTTGTATTTTAGTATAGATTTAGATTTTCAAAAAAAGTTGCAAAGATAGTGCCAGGAGTCTCCCTATACTCCACAGCCAGTATCTCTATTATTTGGGGAGAAACACTGCAAGACACTTGCTTTATTTAGTATACAAATTCTTCAGTATTTGTAAAAGTAAATACTGTACTTATGTTAAACAACCAGTAAGAATTATAACTATGTAGACCCTACTGTAGCCTAGTTCTTCATAACCACTGTGATGATTGCTATACAATCCTGAGGAAACCTATGGCATACACTAAAACTGAAACCTGGTTTCTGAAATATTTGCGTTATGCATTTTATTTAGGGAGTTATTTTATTTTTCTACTTATATTTTAAAAAAAAAACAATTTTACTTTTAAAAATGTTTTTCATTCATTCTGCCCAGAGAGAGAAAGGGAGATCCTACATTTTGCCATCTGGTATAATCTCAATGATAAATGGAGGTTTATTTTCGAATAGCATGTAGGTTAATTGCATTTTCAGTCAAGAAATTAAAAAAAAAAACACATAACTTTTCAATTGAATTATTCATTAAGTTAATGGAAGTCAGACTGAACAATAGTCACTATGCCTGGAAGCGGAAATAATAACTGCTGTTATGAAATAGAAGGTCCGAGCTGTTGTTTTTCTTCTCTCTTAGGGAACTTTATATTGATCTTTGATATTATTCTGTTTACATAATGTAAAATACAGAGAAAGGGCAATAGAGAATGAGAAAGACAAACAGCTAGAAAGTCACTGGCTCTTTCCAGTTATGCTCCCTGAATTAAAACTCATAACCACATTAGATTTCCTAAATATAGATTACTAGTCACAGAGCAAAGTGATCATGTTCTGACATAACCATACTGAAATTTATTATGTTTTATCCTTCATTTTGTTAATGTGGTATACTACCTTTATTGATTTCCATAAGTTGTACTATTCCTGCATCCCAGGAATAAATACCGCTTGATCACGTATGATCCTTTTAATGTATTGTTAAATTCAGCTTGCTAATATTTGGTTGAGGATTTTTGCATCTGTGTTCATCAGGGATATTGACCTGTAATTTTCTTTCCTTGTAGTACCCTTTTCTGGCTTTGGTATCTGTGTAATGCTGGCCTTGTAAAGTGAATTTGGAAGTATTCCCTCCTCTTCAATTTTTTTGGAAAAGTTCGAGAAGTATTGCTATTACTTCTTTTAATATTTGGTAATTCACCAGTGATGCCATATGGTCCTGGACTTTTGTTTGCTGGGAGTTTTTTCATTACTGATTCAACCTGCTTTCTATTAATTGGTCTGTTCATATTTTCTGTTTCTTTATGATTTAGTCTTTGTAGGTTATATATTTTAGGAATTTACTTTTTCTAGGTTTTCTAATATGTTGCCATTTAATGTTCTTAATATTTTCTTATGATCCTTAGTATTTATGTGGATGTATGTGGATATCCTTAGTATTTATTTACTTCTTTTCCAATTTGTATACTTTTAATTTCTTTTTCTTCTCTGACTGCTGTGGTTAGAACTTCCAAAACTATGTTGAATAATAGTGGCAAGAGTGGACATCCTTGTCTTGTTCTTGATCTTAGAGGGAATGTTTTCAGTTTTTCACCATTGAGAATGATGTTTGCTATGGGTTTGTCGTATATGGCCTTTATTATGTTGAGGTAGATTCCCTCTATGCCCACCTTCTGGGGAGTTTTTATCACAAATGGTGTTGAATTTTGTCAGAAGCTTTTTCTGCATCTATTGAGATGATCATATGGTTTTTATTCTTCAATCTGTTAATATGGTGTGTCACTTGATTGATTTGCATACATTGAAGAATCCTTGCATCCCTGGGATAAACCCCACTTGATCATGGTGTATGATCCTTTTAATGTGCTGTTGGATTCTGTTTGCTAGTATTTTGTTGAGGGTTTTTGCATCTATGTTCATCAGTGATATTGGTCTGTAATTTTCTTTTTTTGTAACATCTTTGGTTTTGGTATCAGGGTGATGGTGGCCTCGTAGAATGAGTTTGGGAGTGTTCTTTCCTCTGCAATTTTTTGGAAGAAAAAGTTTGAGAAAGATGGGTGTTAGCTCTTCTCTAAATGTTTGATAGAATTTACCTGGGAAGCCATCTGGTCCTGGACTTTGGTTTGTTGGAAGATTTTTAATCATAGTTTCAATTTCATTACTTGTGATTCATCTGCTCATATTTTCTATTTCTTCCTGGTTCAGCCTTGGAAGGTTATACCTTTCTAAGAATTTTTCCATTTCCTCCAGGTTGTCTATTTTATTGGCATAGAGTTGCTTGCCATAAGTAGTCTCTTATGATGCTTTGTATTTCTGTGGTGTGCATTGTAACTCTTTTTCATTTCTAATTTTATTGATTTGAGTCCTCTCCCTCTTTTTCCTGATGAGTCTGGCTAAAGGTTTATCAATTTTTTTTATATTCTCAAAGAACCAGCTTTTAGTTTTATTGATCTTTGGTATTATTTTCTTTGTTTCTGTTTCATTTATTTCTACTCTGATCTTTATGATTCCTTTCCTTCTGCTAATTTTGAGTTTTGTTTGTTCTTCTTTCTCTAGTTCCTTTAGGTGTAAGGTTAGATTGTTTATTTGAGATTTTTCTTGTTTCTTGATGTAGGATTGTATTGCTATAAACTTCCCTCTTAGAACTGCTTTTGCTGCATCTCATGGGTTTTGGATCGTCGTGTTTTCATTGTCATTTGTATTTTTTTATTTCCTCTTTGATTTCTTCAGTGATCTCTTGGTTATTTAGTAACATCTTGTTTAGCCTTCATGTGTTTGTGTTTTTAATTTTTTTCCCTATATTTTATTTCTAATCTTATAGTGTTGTGGTCAGAAAAGGTGCTTGATATGATTTCAATTTTCCTAAATTTACCAAGGCTTGATTTGTGACCCAAGATGTGATCTATCCCAGAGAATGTTCCATGTGCACTTGAGAAGAAAGTGTAATCTGCAGTTTTTGGATGGAATGTCCTATAAATATCAATTAAATTTATCTGGTCTATTGTGTCATTTAAAGCTTGTGTTTCCTTACTAATTTTCTGTTTGGATGACCTGTCCATTGGTGTGAGGTGTGAAAGTCCCCCACTATTATTGTGTTACTGTCGATTTCTTCTTTTATAGCCGTTTGCATTTGCCTTATGTATTGAAGTGCTCCTATGTTGTGTGTGTATATATTTATAATTGTTATATCTCCTTCTTGGTTGGATCCCTTGATCATTTTATAGTGTCCTTCCTTGTCTCTTGTAACAGTTTATTTTAAAGTCCGTTTTATCTGAGTATTGCTACTGCAGCTTTCTTTTGATTTCCATTGGCATGGAATATCTTTTTCCATTCCCTCACTTTCAGTCTGTACGTATCCCTAGGTCTGAAGTGGGTCTCTTGTAGACAGCATATACATGGGTCTTGTTTTTGTATCCATTCACCAAGCCTGTGTCTTTTTTTTTTTTTTTGCGGTACGCGGGCCTCTCACTGCTGTGGCCTCTCCCGTTGCGGAGCACAGGCTCCGGACGCGCAGGCTCAGCGGCCATGGCTCACAGGCCCAGCCGCTCCGCGGCATGTGGGATCTTCCCAGACTGGGGCACGAACCCGTGTCCCCTGCATCGGCAGGCGGACTCTCAACCACTGCGCCACCAGGGAAGCCCAAGCCTGTGTCTTTTGGTTGGAGCATTTAATCCATTCACATTTAAGGTAATTATCGATATGTAGGTTCCTATGACCACTTTCTTAATGTTTTGGGTTCGTTGTATGTCCTTTTCTTCTCTTGTGTGTCCCACTTAGAGAAGTTCCTTTAGCATGTGTTGTAGAGCTGGTTTGGTGGTGCTGAATTCTCTTAGCTTTTGCTTATCTGTAAAGCTTTTATATCTCTGTCAAATCTGAATGAGTTCCTTGCCAGGTAGAGTAATCTCGGTTGTAGATTCTTCCCTTTCATCACTTTAAATATATCATGCCACTTCCTTCTGGCTTGTAGAGTTTCTGCTGAGAAATCAGCTGTTAACTTTATGGGAGTTCCCTAGTATGTTATTTGTCATTTTTCCCTTGTTGTTTTTAATAATTTTTCTTTGTGCTTAATTTTTGTCAGTTTGATTACTATGTGTCTTGGCATGTTTCTCCTTGGGTTTATCCTGCTTGGGACTCTCTGCCCTTCCTGGACTTGGGTGGCTATTTCCTTTCCCATGTTAGGGAAGTTTTCGACTATAATCTCTTTGAATATTTTCTCGGGTCCTTTCTCTCTCTCTTCTCCTTCTGGGACCCCTATAATGCGAATATTGTTGCTTTTAATGTTGCCCCAGAGGTCTCTTAGGCTGTCTTCATTTTTTTTCATTCTTTTTTCTTTATTCTGCTCCATGGCAGTGAATTCCACCATTCTGTCTTCCAGATCACTTATCCATTCTTCTGCCTCAGTTATTATGCTATTGATTCCTTCTAGTGTATTCTTCATTTCAGTTATTTTATTGTTCATCCCTGTTTGTTCTTTAATTCTTCTAGGTGTTTGTTCTTTAATTCTATGTCTTTGTTAAACATTTGTTGCATTTTCTCAGTCTTTGCCTCCATTCTTTTTCCAAGGTCCTGGATCACCTTCACTATCATTGTTCTGAATATTTTTTCAGGAAAGTTGCCTATCTCCACTTCATTTAATTGTTTTTCTTGGGTTTTATCTTGTTCCTTCATCTGGTACATAGCTCTCTGCCTTTTCATCTTGTCTGTCTTTCTGTGAATATGGTTTTTGTTCCATAGGCTCCAGGATTGTAGTTCTTCTTTCTGCTGTCTGCCCTCTGGTGGATGAGGCTATCTATGTGGCTTGTGCAAGCTTCCTGATGGGAGGAACTGGTGGTGGGTAGAGCTGGGTGTTGCTCTGGTGGGAAGAGCTCAGTAAAACTTCAATCGCCTTGTCTGCTGATGGGTGGGGCTGAGTTCCCTCCCTGTTGGTTGTTTGGCCTGAGACAACCCAGCACTGGAGGGTACAGGCTCTTTGGTGGGGCTAATGGCAGACTCCAGGAGGGCTTACACCAAGGAGTACTTCCCAGAACTTCTGCTCTCAGTGTCTTTGTCCCTGCGGTGAGCCAGAACCACCCCCCACCTCTGCAGGAGACCCTCCAACACTAGCCAGTAGGTCTGGTTCAGTCTCCTATTGGGTCACTGCTCCTTCCCCTGGGTCCGGATGAACACACTACTTTGTTTGTGCCCTTCAAGAGTGGAGTCTCTGTTTCCCCCAGTCCTATCAAAGTCCTGCAATCAAATCCCGCTAGCCTTCAAAGTTTGATTCTCTGGGAATTCTGCCTCCCGTTGCCAAACCCCCAGGTTGGGAAGCCTGGCATGGGGCTCAGAACCTTCACTCCAGTGGGTAGACTTCTGTGGTATAACTGTTCTCCAGTTTGTGAGTCACCCCCCCCAGTGGTTATGGGATTTGATTTTATTGTGATTGCATCCCTCCCACTCTCTCATTGCAGCTTCTCTTTTGTCTCTGGATGTGGGGTATCTTTTTTGATGAGTTCCAGTGTCTTCCTGTTGATGACTGTTCAGCAGTCAGCTGTGATTTTGGTGCACTCGCAAGAGGGAATTAGCGCACATCCTTCTACTCTGCCATCTTCTTCTTCTCCTCAATTCTTTTCCACACATTTCTTTTTCTTTTTCCTTCTTCTTTTTTTTTTTTTTTTTTGCCACATCAGGCAGCATGAGGAATCTTAGTTCCCTGATCAAGGATTGAACCTGTGTCCCATGCAATGAAAGCGCAGAGCCTTAACCACCGGACTGCCAGGGAAATCCTCCACACATTTCTATTATTTCTATTCTATTATACCAAATAAAATGTGTACTATGCTGACTTGACCTTGCAGTAAATTTTACTTTATTTTTTTAGAAGGGACTAGCTATGTAAGCCTAGGTATCTATTACTGAAGTCATTTTCTATTCATATCAGGTATGGATTAATATATGTTTGAAATGATTTGTTTTTTAAAGCAAAGTTAAAACAAAACTGAAAAATAAAAACAAGAAAATTAAATTACAATACTCCTAATATGCTTAATGGATCAAACAGCTTTTAATTCCACTAGACACATTTGTCATTTGTGCATGAATTCATAAATATGAATTTTACCAAGGATTGGGTGGAATAACTCAGTACAATATGTTTAAAGATTCACAAGCTGAGGCTGTTTAGAAAGTTCTTTGAATACTTGGTGACATCCATTCTTGGCTAGATATAAGCCTAGGAACACAGTGCAGGCCAGGGCTAAGCTCTATTGTTCTGACATCAATGAGAATCTTATGCAGACAGTTTTACCCAAAGGCTGTGGAGCAAAATGAAAATAATCTACTTTCTTGAATCTCTCTCTGTATCTTGTTGCTATTGAAGGGATCTATGATGTAGGAGTAATTAAGTGTTCCAAAGGAACACAAAGGAGTAGAATAGGCCTTGTGATGTGAGAGAACTTTACTGAACAAGGCAGACAATTAAATATGTTGGCAAGGCATTGTGCAATTTCTAATAGCAGAGACTCTAATAGCTAGCCCTCAGAAAACTAAAATGAGAGAAGAAAGAAAAGGAGAGATCACCCTTTGTGGATTACTTCCATGAAGAGAGAACAAGTTTGGGGTTACAAATGTGTTTTATGTTTCCTCCATTGGAGGTAGGGCTGTTCTTCCCAAACAGCCATCCCTAGAGGTTGTTACATTTCCACATATTTCCTTAAGTGAATAGGTTATGTAACATTTTTTCCCTGGTTGTGTTTGCGTGGATTTTATGTCAGGGAATCTGGGTTGAAAACATATAGAATGTTAGTTTGTAAATTTTATAGGTACAGGGGTTTTTTTTGTTGTTGTTTTGGTTGGTTTTGTTTGTTTTCATTTTTTTGTTTGTTTGTTTCTTTGGCATTTATCCTTCTTGGTGTTCTCTAAGCTTCTTGAATCTGTGGTTTGTTGTCTGACATTAGAGGAAATTCTCGTTATTGCTTCAAATATTGCCTTTGTTCCTTTCTCTCTTTATTCTCTTGGTATTCCCATTACATGTATGTTACACCATTTGTAGTCATCTCATAGTTCTTGGATATTATGTTTTAAATTTTTAGTTTTTCTTTTCCCTCGGTTTTGGAGATTTCTGTTGAGATACCTTAACGATTAGAATTTCATTCCTCTGCTATGTCTAGTTTACCAACGAGCCACTTTTAGATTATCAAATCTGGAGACTTAAAATTGAACTTGGAGGTAATCTAGTCCAACCTTTCATACAGTTAAGAACCCTCTCAACAATACCTCTGGAAAACAACCATATCATCATTTCCTAGTGAGAACCTAAAAATCTCTCTTATATACACAATGGATTTTATCCTATGACTTTCAAATGTGCTGCTAGCAGACTGTGATGGTTAAACACTGTATATTGAGTGAAGGGTGATGGGTGAAAGAAGAGAGGGATAAAAACAACTGAGACTACAACTCCTGTCTCCAGACTCCTTGCCAGGTTTTCTTACCCTGAATCCAGAATGATGCCATTCAGGCTGCCTAGAGAAAGCAAAATCCTGGCTCAGGGAACACAACAGGGGAATACTTTTGGCATTAATTCATCATTCCCTTGGCGGAAAAAAAATGTGTTTCTCCTAATAATAGGTTACCTAAAACATATATCCAGACTTACAAATAAGTCTGCCTAGAAAATGGTCCCAATTAAGGCAGCACAATGTTACAAGGAAAGCCATTCTCAGAATGTCATTTTGGTACCATTTAGAGTTTTCCAGATGTCTCCAAACAAAGCTCTTCAACAATTTTATTTTACTGCCTAATGGAGGGGATCCTACAAATTTTGTATTTACTATCTCACCTATTAATTTAACTCAGTTACTGAAGCATTATTCATTTGATACATTTTTTAAATCCTAGCCTGATGCTTTGTTCACATCTCTTAGCATATCTCTTCACTTCCATTTATATGGACATGAAGATTTTATTAATCCAAGAAATTTTTATGGGGGTTCTATTTTGCATAAGGCAATGGAAGTTCAGTGTAATAAACCTATGCATGATAGCAGTACATGCAAAGTATTTTAGAAGAATAAGTCTACTATCCAAAATAACATAATTCACTCTGAAGTTTAAAAGTATGACACATTAATAACAGTTTTGCTGCATTCATTAATAAATTCTACAAATATTTATCGTGTGCCCAATATATTTCAAACATTGTTTTAGGTTCTGTTGATACAATTCTAAACAAAAGCGTTAAAACTCAAACTTACATTCTTGTTTTGGGAGAGACATACAATAAGCAAGCTAAATTTAAAAAATATATAGTATGTAAAATGGTTAGGACTGCTAAAAAGGGAAATGAAGCTGAAAAATGGGATGAAAGGCAGGCAGAGGTGCAATTTTAAACAGAGATCCAAGGAAAGTGTCAGTGAAAATGTGACATTTAAATAAAGACTTGAAGGAGGTGAGAAAGCAAGCTTTGTGGATACCTGGGAAAAGAGCATTCCAGGCAAAGGGAAAAGTAAGTGCAAAATCTCTGAGGCAGGGAAG
>NW_006799025.1:64485-94404 GCF_000442215.2 Lipotes vexillifer | reverse complement strand
AGTATTCAAGGGAAATCCAGGATGCCAGTGTAGCTGGAGAGTGAGAGATATTATACTGAGAGAGGTTAGAGAGATCAGGCCAGCCATATCCTAGGGCTTTGAAGTCATAATAAAAAGCCATTAGAGAGTTCTGAGTAGAGGGGTGACATGATTTTACTTATATTTTAACAAGCCCCTGAATGCATTGTGGAAAATAATGGGGCAGGGGAAGAACAAGCACGACCACTGGAAGGTTATCATATAGTAATCTAGTTGAAGGATGATGGCAGCTTGGATCATGTCAACAGCACTAGATGTGTCTGGGGGGATAGATTCTACAGGATATACTCTTGAAGTGAATGTGAAAAATGAGAGCATAAATTTTGGCTTCAAGCTTTTTTAGCTTCATCAACTGCAAGAAAGGAGTGACCATTAACTGAGATGAGGAAGACTGTAGGAAGGGCAAACTGAGACATTAGGTGTGAGCTGCCCATTAGAAGTCCAAGAGAACCTTAGATGAGGCAACAGGCTATATAAGTGTGGCATTCCAAGGAGTTTCAGACACAATGTGTACATTTAGGTATCATTGGCTTATAGGAGGGATTTAAGTCAATGAGACCAGTTGAAGTTGTAAAAGGAAAATGTATAGAGAGAAGAGAAGAGGTTCAAAGATTGAGCATGGATCATTGCCCTATTTAACAGTGGAGAAATGAGGAGCAGCTGACAAAAGGAATTGAAAGGAGTAAAACTCCTGGAAACCAAAAAAGTTTCTTGAGAAGGATCATCTGTGTCAAAAGGCGCTGATAGGTCAACCATGTTGAAGATTGAGAGATGGCATTAGATTTAACTATGTAGAGGTCACTGGTGACCTTGACAAAAGTAGTTTTAGTGAAGTGGTAGAGATAAAAGTTAGTTGGAATGATTCAAGAAAGAATTAAGAGAAAAAAATCGGAGACTGTGAGTAGAAAAACTTCTTGAAGAGTTTTGATGTAAAAGAGAACAAAGGCGAAATGAGGACTAGCAAGTTTTCTTTTCCTTTTCTTTTTTTAAATGGGCAAAATAGGATGTTTTTTCTTCTATTTAGGTATTTAAGAGTGGTTAAAAAAAAAGGCAATATTTTAAAGAATCTGTTTGCCAAAGAGAAACAAGATAATAAGATAATATAACATTTGAACATCTGTTTTGAGGGCACGGAAGCATTAATATTTGGGAGTAATGGTTTGTGTAATTGCAAGAGCAGTGGTTTATACTTTATAAACACAATATGACCTTCTTTCAAACACACTAAGCTTCTTCTTCCTATGTTTACAAAATACTAGGAGCAACACCCAAATCTCTGAATGAATCTTAAGAGACAAGAAGGTTGAGACTAGAAGCAGTGTTTTTAATTGCAAGAGAATATCCAAGGATATTGAAATTCCTTCACTTTTATTTATGTTTTGTGAAAGTCACTCTAGAAAACACCCAAGCCAAATCTCAGTTAAACAAATGTTTTCATTTCCAGAAGCTTACATAACTTAAAAGGATAATCTATTTTGGGCATATTTTTAGTATTAAAATAAATTTCTCTTTGGGGAAAGAATCTGAACAATCTTATGGTATTGTTTTGTAAATTAAATAATACTTTTAATAACAATCAAAGGAGAGAAAACTAACTAATACCATTTATAGCTGTTATTCAGTCCTAATGAATAGGACTGAATAACAACTATAGATGGTTAAAAATTGTTAAGTAGAATTCTCACTGTGTCCATGCCAGGAAATTCAAAGGCACTGACACTGTCAGAGAATGTAGAACAACTTAATATTATAGATTACAGAACAAATATTTTTTGAATGTTGATTTCTCATACTATTGGAAATATTAAAGTAATTAAATATAGCGATCACTTTTTGGTTGAATTCTCACTTTTTGGTTTGAATTCTTTGGTCCATACACTCACACATACACACACTCACACACACACACAACTTAACACAGTCCCAGAAAGCAATAATTTAGCTAGGAATGTAGAGTAGACAAGAAAAGAAAGAAAGCACATTTATCCCAACACTAAAGAGAGTATTTTTATTGTGAAGAAAAGATTAAGACTAAGAAAAAGAAATTTCCAAGTGTTTAATGAACTGGAGGCTGTACTAAAATAGCGCTCCTTTTGCTGAAGAGAAAAGTTGCTCATAATGCAACATGACCAATTACAATCCATCTCTTTGTTTTCTCTCCTTCGCAATAAAATATACTCTATGTGTTCTCAACATGTGGGGAATGAGACTAATATCAATAGAGAATAATATGAAAATGGAATCAGCATAATTATGCATGAAGGAAAATGGCAGCATTCAAATCATGATATATTTTGCACAACCAGATTTCCCACACTACCTTTTTCAGAATTATAAAAGCCATTGAAGTAGAGTAAAAATTTAAAATTACATAGCATGGAAAAGTTCAGTCCCTTTAGCAACAGCATGCTGCAGAATAAGTCTGATTTATGAAAGAGAAAGTCTGTATCACTGAAATTTCAGTCAGCTTTACTTATTTCACAAGTTATAGAAAATTCCTGGGCCCAAGTGATCATTTTAAGTACCCACACATATGACTTTTGACACCTTAGATTTTCAGCTTCATGATTAAAAAAAAAAAATTACCCCAATCATTATGGCAAAAAAGAGACTCATCTCTGGATATATTAAGAAGGAAAACACAATTTCATCAGGAGTTAAGGTCTTAGGACCCTTAGTAGCCTAATTAGGTATGGGTGGGAGTAGGAATTAAGTCGATATCTTAGATTAACCAAAAAATACCAGTATCACTCTACAAAATATATTTTAAGATTACGGCAATAAGCTGAAAATTAAAAGGTGATTTAAAATAGTGTATGTTTCTGTTAATAAAAATAATACTCATTGTAGAATGCATGAAAACTATAGACACAAGACAAAATACAAATCGCCTCTAATCAATCCTCATGAGTAATATTTAACATTGATGTATTTTACTTGAAAATATTTTCTGTTTATATGATGTCAATGAAATTAAGATCATATTGTAATAGAATTTTGTATCCCATTATTTTAATGATGTTATGTCATAAACATTTACCCATTTAATATTATTTGGAAGAAATCATATACATAGATGAAAATATATTTAACTATTCCTTTATTGTTATATGTTAAGATGTTTCCTTTTTTTGGTATTCTAAATGGGTTGAGATTAATATACAAATATTTAAGCTTTACTTTGAGTAAAGTGACTTTATAATTCATTCTGTTAATGAAAATTTAAATATAGTATATCAGTGATCAGATGAATAAATATTTAATTCATTTATTATGCCAAACCTAACTCAAAATATTTTATGAATATTAAAGCCTTCAAATGAAAAAGTAAATACATAAATTAAAGCAGGAAAAATGAGAATTAGGAAAGGAAATGGAGTCAGAGGAACACAGATACTCCAAATATTTCACAGCTTAAGATCCCATACAGTTAATAGAAGTAAGTCACAGTGTTGTCTGGAGTTTCTGAATAGCCAAACCAGAATGGGAAACATACTGTGAGTCTCAATACCTGAGTCTCAATTCTTAGGATTAAAATAATGTTATTCTTAGGGGTAGCTTCATTTTTTCTAGATACAATGACTTGATAAAATTGCTTCCTTCGATTTTCATGAAGACAAATTAGGTTAACAGAATAAATTTCATCTCCAATGACATCCCTCTAATTAATTTTAATAGAGCTGTTTCTTGTACCATCTCTCCAAGTAGACCAAGGGCATGATGGAAAGATCAAATAACCTTAAAATACACATTAATTGGTCTCCATTTATCAGCTTTATTTCTATTTGAAAGTTTCTATAAAATAGTGACCACTTGGCTGAATAAAAACTAAGAGTGTGTGCACATTGTAATTTTTAACTTAATCACATTTTGATTTTAAAGCCACAGAGTTAAAATAATTTGAGCCCCTTTATGATGGTGAGGGAAAATATTATGACAGTTGGCATAGAAGCTGTTGTTATAATAGGGATTTAAAGTATATTGTCTTCTTTCCCAGAAAGTGATTTTATTTTTAAATTACATATTTTACCTAATTCCAAACAGAATTTAAATTGGCTTACAGTCAAAAGCAAAAGTGCATAGAACCACTGACAAATAAAATAACAAAAGTCATGCAATCATATTATACAAGTTGGGAATAGATGCTTATACTAAAAAAACCAGGCTGAGGAGAGCTATTGCATTAAATTCCTTGGCAACAAAGGTGACACAAATCTAATTAAATCATAATGGGAAATATTTCAGTTCAACAGGAATAGACATTTTGTTACATTTTGTTACCACAGAATCCAAACTTAACCCGTAATTAATTAAAAATTAGCACCAGACTTCCACGTAAAAATGATAGATTTCTCCCTCCTTTATTATAAAAAATAATAACCAGAAGAAAAAAAATTCACCAGTCCACAAACAAGTAAAGAAGGGCACAATGCAATGTGGACCTTAGCCACAACCCCACCTTATATAAATGGTACTGAGAGTTGATTAAATATTGACAATTCTCACAAACACCATCAATTTTGATTTCTTTTTTAAATTTTGAATGAAAGAACATGGTGAAGTGGGCCTGGAGTAAGTGGAAATCGCTCCTACTGCACAACACGCTTAGACTCCAAGCATCCTCCATAAACTAAAAAAATGATCCAAAATTCTGGGGTAAATAAGCTCTGCTCTCCAAACTCCTACCACCACCTCTGTGGAAGTAGAACTTCTGATCTTTACCAGGTAAGGAAAACATTTGCACAGGAGTAACGAAATTCTCAAAAGAGCCCTTTCTTGCAGTTTAGAAACACACGTCAGTCAGAGGTGGAAGGGGAGTCAAGGAGAAGCCATTCACTATATATTAGGAGAAATGAACTCTCTAGATCCAGTAAAAGTCAAAGAAATGCTCTCACATGCATGCAAAAATACTGAACAACCCTTACAAAACTTTATATATTAAAAAAGAACAGTTTTTTAAAAATGTTAGCCAAAAGCCAGAGGAAATGTTCCCACTAGCGTTTTGCAATAAGGGAGAAATTAATGCGAACAAGGATTTAATACAAAAACTCAAATACAAGATGATAAAACAATAGAATGTGATGAAGAGGTTACACTAGAGCCAATGAAATGAATTGAGGGTCAAAATAATACTATTACAGAAATTTAAAAAGTTAGAAATAAAGTACAGAATAGATATGCTTGAACACTGAGATGATAATATAGAAGAATGACTTGAGATAATTACAGTGAGTGCAGACAAAAGACTAAGCAATCAAAGCAATTTGAGAGAAAATAATAGATATTGAGGCAAGACAAAAATGGACCATCGTAAAGATAACTGGAGCTCTTACAGAGAGAATCCAAACAATTGAGCAGAAAAAGAATTTGAATATATAATACTAACAAAATTCCCATTTTTGGATTGGGTTGTTTGTTTTTTTGATATTGAGCTGCATGAGCTGCTTGTAAATTCTGGAGATTAATCCTTTGTCAGTTGCTTCAGTTGCAAATATTTTCTCCCATTCTACCAAATGTAAAACCGATAGCTAGTGGGAAGCAGCCGCATAGCACGGGGAGATCAGCTCGGTACTTTGTGACCACCTAGAGGGGTGGGATAGAGAGGGTGGGAGGGAGGGAGACGCAAGAGGGAGGAGATATGGGGATATATGTATATGTATAGCTGATTCACTTTGTTATAAAGCAGAAACTAACACACCATTGTAAAGCAATTATACTCCAATAAAGATGTTAAAAAAAAATTCCCTGAAATGAAGGAATATCTAAATTGACGGATTAACAGGACCCACCTGCATCTCAGAGAAGGATTAGTAAGAACTGGTGTATAGTTTGATGACCTGAGATTCAAAACTAAAGAGAAAGAAGAGAGCAGAACTCTAAATTGCAGTACTATGAAGGTATTTTAATAGGCAGATAAAGAATGACTGCCCCCAAATCATCCTATGTATAAGATCTGGACTGAGATTCTATAAGCCTGAGATCACCCCAAAGGCTATGGAGCATTTAAACAATGGTCATCCAAAAGACAGTTTTTAAAGACAAAATTTGATTGAGAATGTATGGTAAATACTGTGATTGGCCTTTTCCAATTTCTTTATACCTCCCTTCTGGGAAAAGTTCACCCGCTATAAACAACATTCCAGAGGAATTCTGCTTCTATCATGCCCAAGTAACTGGTGTTAGACTTATTTTCTTGTAATAAATGAATAGAAAACTGGAAATAACACATAAAACAACTGTTTTCAGACATCAAACAAGATGCAGTGTAACAGGGGGATCAGCTCGATGCTTTGTGACGACCTAGAAGGGTCGTCACGGCCTCTCTTTTATATATATATATATATATATATATATATATATATATATATAAAAGAGAGGCAGTGTAGGAACTCTGTGATATCTGAGATAAGGGTAACAAAGGAGATGAGTCCCACAGTCTCCCTGATTTTCTGCCTGGAGGCAGGTTCCAGAGAACAGTGCAGGAAGGGGTTCCCAAGATGAACACAATCTCTTCTTTCACCTACAATAAGTGATCTCTTAGAAACCTGTTCGCTCTGAGCTTCAATTGCCTGACAATTATAATAACCTTGTTTAGATTTGATGCAAAATTTAAACATGCTGCACTGGAGTCACTGTAAGTGCCCAGTACAATTTAGCTATTATTACTATTAATTAGATATATCACAATGTTTTCATTTACAGTGAGATTACCAGATTTAACTAAAGAAAATTTAGAATTTCATGAAAACTCAGCGCTTATCACAAGACCACAGAATTGGGAGAAGCATGTCAAAATCCACATAAAGGCAACTCATAGTAAATGGAATTTTTTTTAACAATTAGACTTTTCATGGGATATAAAAATTGAAATATTTTTAAATGTTTGCAATTGTTGTACAGTTTATGAGCTGATGGGTGTTTGCTTAGCAAAGGAGCCTAACAAGAAAAATTCATACTACGTCGTGAAAATAAACTGCATGATCTTGAACAAAACTCACATGCTGTGAGTCACAACTTGTAACTGAAAACATCAGAGTAAGGCCCTTGTGGAGGATCTGTGCATGAAGACGCCTTAGGGACGCCATTCCTCTTAATTAGCCCAAGAAAGTGAGGGAAGATCTTTTACATATTACTCTCAGGTGTTTGACAATGCTTGACGGACTGAAGGAGCTGATCATATGAAAACTTTTATCTTCTAGGTGAGATCATTATCCTTCACAAATTGGTTGCTCGAGAGTAATAATTCAACATTTAATTGAGTTTCCTTTATTTCTCCTAAGAGATAAATCTAGGAAAATCTGAATTGCAGTGTCGTTGACGTTTCAGTAGACTTTAGCATCAGAATAATGTTCCCAAATGGCATCTTTCCTATTATTAGTCAACAATAGGAGCTTTGAATATTTGAGTGCAACATTTACAGGACGTGGTGCCATAAGGTAGTACAGCTTTCGTTGTCTCCCCCGTGAGGTTTTAACAGCTTTAAAGTAGTTCTGCTCTCAGGAAGCAGCAGAGCCTACAGATAGTACATATATTGTGTGGTGGTGAATACAATCCTAGGACAATAGCAGTGGTAGATTGCAAAATGGCTCTAATTCTTTACTTCTTCCTGTATTCATGCTTTTTGCCATGTAGCCTTGCAGGGCCCTCCCACTCTGACTCTGGGGTCAGCCATGTGACTTGCCCAAACACAGGGTTGAATATCATTGGCACAATTGGGCTTCTCTCCTGTTTTCTGTCATCCATGAGAAGGACATGCTGACGTTAGTTTGTTGGAAGATGAGACACGTGGAAAAGAGATGAGATATCTCAGTCAAGGCCATTCAAGATCACCCCAAAGCAAGCCCACCCTAGACGTCTGGGAAAGCCTAGTTAAGAGCAGAATAGTACCCCTTCCCCCAGCTAACCTACAAATCTGTGAGCTAAATAAATACTTTTTTCTTAAGCCACTGAGTTTTGGAGAGGATTGATATCCAATATTTATGGTGACTAACTCCCATCAAACCCAATCTCTGTAAATTGAATTAAATGGAAAATATGAGTCAGTTTCTTGGGGTCATTTCCATCTTCAGAAACGAAATTCCTGCAGGCTAGCCTGGCTTACTTAGGTGCTGGGTATAACTCAGGTAATCTGCAATAAATGATGTGGCAGAACAAATACCTTCTTTTCTGTGTATCTCCCTACTTGATTTTAAAATGCTTCTATTGGCATAAGGAAATCTTTTCAAATGAGGTTAAAAATAAGCTGGATTACATTTGGAGAGAGCTGGGTAAACTAAAGCTGAGAGATCTCAACAAATAATCATCAAAAGACTGTAAAGAGTAAGTCGGATGTCAAAACAATTATGTGGATTTTGGCACTGACCGAAAGATTTTAGTTTCCAAGAAAGAAGACTTTCTCATTCATGATAGAAAGTTAACTCTCCATTTCCAAAAATCTTGGGTGATTAATGAATGTGCCTAAGTAACCTATAGAAATTTTGTGAATTTAAAAAATAATATCTTAAAATTAAATGCTATAGTTAAACCATGTTGAGTGTGCACTGGCTCACAATTTACATAATTTTAATACTTGATCTTACAGTGTTTGTAGCTAATTTTTTAATATCTTTGAGCATTTATCTTTCAAAGATAAGTATGGGTGATATGTTCAATATTAAAGTTACAACACATGTCTTTAGCAAGTACAAAATGTAAGAATATTTCTTAGAATTTGCATTCATGTCCTGCACATAAAGGTTAATCTTACTTTCATAGGCAATTATGTTTCTCAAATTGTTTGAAGTCTTATTAATTTTCATTCCCTTATAACTACTTAATTTCATCTCTAAATGGAAGTAGCAGAATTTTATCATTTTGATTTATAAACCCCGTGACAATACAGCTAAAGTATGTCCAGTGTCAGTGAAAATTCTTAAAAGAAGGAAAGTGCTTTTCTCTGGAGGTCTGTTCTCAAGTTAATGAAATTATATCCTGAAAACCCATAATCTTACGTTGTCGCTCTTCAAGTTTATTTATTCTTCCTTAATAACATTTATCATTTCCTTTTTGTCCTCTTTTGTTGGTTAAAGATACTCCTAATATATATGTCGTGTTTTAATACTACAAACGTGCAAAATGCTCCAATTTTCTTCATTAAGTTTAATAATCCTGTATTTTCCACCACATCTCCTTAAATATAATAGAACTATATGCCAAATAAAAGTGTATAACTAATATTTTAGGAAATCTACCACTTTCTTGAGCAGGTATAGTGAAATAATTTCAAGTAATGAGAAAATGTATATAAGAACATCTATCTAGAAGTCAAATTTTAATTTTACATCATTATTTGCCAAATGATAATAAAATGTAAGTGTACTCTCTCCCTACCCCCAGAAAAAGCACATGTTAAGAAAAGCAATGCTTTTTTAAACTTAGTCCACCTGTACAAATTAATTATATCTAATTTACCATATAATATACTCAAAACCATTAGAATAAATTTGTCAGGACTTTCCTCAGACAGCTGTAAATTATAAAGTTTAAACCCTTGATATGGAGCTATAAATATTCCAAAATTTAGGTTTCTTACAGATCCATGACGTTAACCACCACTTAACCAGAACAACATCACATATTGGGTAGCTTACCTTTACAATTTAAAATCTAATTTAGAGCAGGTATATATAGCAGAATATGTTCCAGGGGTCTGTAATTATCCAACAAAACGTATGCATTGATATGTCTGGTTAACTTGTCCCATGATGTGACATAGTCAGGAACAGTCTCTACCATCTCATATTGGCGGATATAGAACATAGAAAACTAGCGGTAATTACAAGTGAGTCTTCAACATTTCTGAGCCAGTTATCTTCATTCTAATGAGGCTGCCATAAAAGATGATTATCAGAGAATATTAATGAGATTAATGAGAAAATTAAAAGTTGAGCAGGATAAAAGATGGTCTACAAATACCTTGATAATATATTGGAGGGAATCTCAGTTTTTAGAACTGATAGGACATAATCCCTTAAGAGAAAATTTGTATATATATATTCAAATACTATAGAAATTTTGTGTATTATAAACTTGGTAACTGAAATTAGTGTAGGGGGTAGGGGGAGGAGGGAAAATGAAATTATTCAGTAAGAGGTGTTGAGCCAACTACGTTTTAGTGGAGTCTCATTTGGAAAACTTAAAGTTGGATCCAAACTTCCTGTACTACAATAAGAAATATCCTCAGTAAATATTTAAATTTAGTAAGTGAAGTCTAAAAACCTAGAAGAAATCATGCCTAAATTTTTTTTTAATCCCCTAGTTTTCAAGGTCTTACTAATTATGATAAAAAGCCCAGGAAACATTTAAAAATGATTGATACGACTGCAAATAATATGCATGGAGAAATCAACAAGTACAAATTAGAAGAAAAAAATGACAAACAGTAGTAATATGTATGGAAATATTATGAGTGCTCTCCCAATACAAAAATTCTCACAAACCAATAGCAAATGGCCATAAAACTATGAGCAATAAATAAATAAAATAGTCACGTAAGTTAAAACAAAAGTGGGCCTCTAGTTTATTGAAAGATACTCAACCTCATTAATAACTGGAGAAATGCAAATAAAAACTATACTGCATCAAACTGGAAAAGATGAAAAACTCTGATGAAGCACTATGTTGGAAAGCCTATAATAAACCTTGAATTCCCATGCATTGTTAGTAACTCTGTAAACTGGTAAGAGTCACATATAACATAATTTGGAAATATTTTTGAAATTATGAACGCACATATCCATTGGCACACCAATGCATTCAGAATTTATTATAGAAATATGCAAGCAGAGATATGAAATAACATGTATAAGGCTATTCATTACATATACCACTTGTCATAGCAAAAGGTTGTTAACAAGCTAGATGTACAGCAATAGGAGATTCATTAAATCATCAGAGTAGAACTACACAATGGAACACTGTATTGATAAAAAGAATAAAGAAGCTTTTATGTATTTCTATGGGAGAGCACTCAGACATGCCTTTTAAGTAAAAAATGTAAGTCGAGAGTAACATCAGTGAAAATGACAGAGCGGGGACCTCCAGCGGCCTACCATGCCTCGGAAACACCAAAAATTCTGGCAAAAAATGTGTAGAAGCAACCTTATCAGAACTCTAGAATAATATATAGTCCGAGGTTTACAGTAACCACGTGAATGCTTAATCAGGAAAACAGTGACTGAAACCCAGTAGGAGACTTTTGTGGTGTTTTGACTTGCCTTGGTCCCTTCTCCCCTCCACAGCTTGGCAGTCCCCATTTCCTGATATTGGTTCTGGTCTGGAGAGAGCAGAGAGAAACTTGTTTTAAAAAAACTGTGTATCTCTTCTGACCTCTCTGGGAGCTCCCTGAATGACTAGTGCAAAAGGCTTGCCTTTATTTTACCTAACTCAGAACTCTCTCAGAGGAGCAAGGGGGCTATGCAAGGAAATTCCTCGAAAACACTGAGAAAGGAAAAGAAACTAGCTACTGAGACCTGAGGCAAAGGATAGCAGTTGGGGCAAACAATGGACATGCTGAAAATTCCAGCAGGAAAAGCTGTGGAGTGAGATACTTTGGGGGATAAGGTCTTTGAAAGGTTCCCACGTATCCCAGGTAATCTAGAAGACGGCATGCAACAATTAGGCTGTTTCATTAGGGATTAGTAAAATGTCAGTGTCAGAAGGTCTTTTTTTTTTCTTGTTTAACTATTTCTTCAAAGAACCTTCTGGGGCTTCCCTGGTGGCACAGTGGTTAAGAATCCGCCTGCCAATGCAGGGGACACGGGTTCGAGCCCTGGTCCGGGAAGATCCCACATGCCTTGGAGCACTAAGCCCGTGCACCACAACTACTGAGCCTGCACTCTAGAGCCTGCAAGCCACAACTACTGAGACTGCGTGCTGCAACTACTGAAGCTCGGGCGCCTAGAGCAGCCACCGCAATGAGAAGCCCACGCACCACAACGAAGAGGAGCCCTGCTCACCACAACTAAAGAAAGCCGGCGCACAGCGACGAAAACCCAACACAGCCAAAAATAAATAAGTAAAATTTTTTAAAAATCCCCTTTTCAAAAAAAAAAAAAGAAGAACCTTCCAACTCTACCTTACTGTCTTTTATATCTGTGTTCTCTGTTAGACTGCAAGCTCTAGCCATATCTCTGCTATAGAGCCAGTGTCTAGCATAGTAATTAACTCAGAGTTCACATACATATTCACATGAAACAGACAAAATCAGAAAGATTAGAGTTAAAAGTGAATAAAATAAAGAATGTGGGTCTTTTTCCTAGGTAAACTATCTCATGTAGTAGACATAGGTTAGAAGATAGATGAAGAAAGAGGGAGCCACTTGTTACCAGACTCCTAGCTCTTCAATAAAGACCCAAATTAAATGACATTCTGTTATCTTTAAAGCAAATGTAGGGTGTATAAAAATCACAGATACAGAGAAATTAAACTGGACCACAGAAAAACACATAAACATGAGCAAGGACGTGGAAGGGACTTGTGATTAAAAAAAGGAGAGAAAAACTATGTAGGTGGCTTTTTAATCAAATAAAACTAAAGTTGCACATCAAAATATTAAATAAAAGTTAGACCCAAAAAAGGCATATAGAAATTTAAATATTTTCCCCAAATACTTATATACTGAAGAAGAATTTAAAGCTGAAATTATGGCTTTTAATGCAATTACAAGTAAGACATTCAAGGAAGGGGAAGAATTAAGAAGGATTTGGGGGAAGTGTATGTTGAGAATTATAATTTTTTTCATGTAATCCAATGGTCCAGAGTCTCAGAGAAACAGATTATGAGAGTAGAAGAGCAGATGAGTATTTATCAGACATGGGAAAATGGACTGGAGTATATTTCTTACCAGGCTCTAGTTAAGGAACTGAGGAAAGGATCCATACATTCAGCTCAAGAAGATAGACTACAGAGCTAAGGGACTGTGAGAAAAATCTGCACAGGATTGAAAAGAGAGAAAAGTAAAACAACAGGAGCCTAAGAAAAATCCCTACAGAAACAAAGAAAGCAAACATCATCCTGTAGGCTCAGAGAAAATGAAAAGTTGACACTCAAAATAACAATCCATGTTGTCATTAATGGATGAAATTAAGAGAGAGCCATTCACAGATATAAAAGATTTCAGAAAAAATACTGCTTGCATGTTCCTTTTGGAAAATAATCATTAAAACTGTATCCCAAATAACTGAGAAGGGAAGATATCAAAACTGCAGCAAGCTTTGAATCTAGTCAGTAAGTATAAAAAATTTATGAAAATAACTGCAAAACTGAATTCAAAGATTTTCCTTAAAATAAGACATATATGAAAAAATATAACATAATATCAGAGTTGAAATGCCAAATCATATAAAGACTCACATAGATGTTTATATCAATATAAACAAAAATTTGCAAATTAAAAATGGAAAATAGTAAAACTGACAGATAATGGAATAAAAACAGCCATTCTCTATATCTGAATTAATTATACTTTGCTTGCATTACTTCAAATCAGTAGGGAGATGAATTTAGTGCTGGGAGAACTGATTAAAATTTTTGGAAAAAAATAAGTCAGATTCTTACATCATAACTCACCCAGGAACAAATTCCAGAAGACAATATTGAAATGCAATAAAAATAATGGTATTAATAATAATGTTGTTGTGGGCTTCCCTGGTAGTGCAGTGGTTGAGAGTAGGCCTGCTGATGCAGGGGACACGGGTTCGTGTCCCGGTCCAGGAAGATCCCGCATGCTGCCGAGCAGCTAGGCCCATGAGCCATGGCCATTGAGCCTGCGCATCCGGAGCCTGTGCTCCGCAACAGGAGAGGCCACAACAGTGAGAGGCCCGCGTACCGCAAAAAAAAAAAAAAAAAAAATAATAATAATGTTGTTGAATATTTTACAGTATTGGAGAATAGGAAACATTTTTAAGAAAAGTTGTAAAAGTTATTCAAAGACAAATGTTTAATTTCATTAATATCAAATACATTTTCTAAATAAAAAACAAAAATCTATAGAAAATAATAAAGACTGAGGAGCAAATTCACACACAAGCTCTCTCTCCATCTCCTTCTGTCTCTGCCTCTCACACACACTCACACACACACAGACGCGGCCCCAAACGTGAAACCTCACTGGTAATCAAAGAAAGAAATGCCAAATAGAAACAACCATACAACATAATTTTCCCTTAAAGCGAGGCCAAAATGTATAAATGATGTTGGTAAGAATCTGAGGAAATGTGATTTTATACTGCTAGGAGGGAAAATTTGTGGATATTTTCCAAAGACCAATTGAATAAGGTCCATAAAAAGCTTTAGAATTGCATATGCTCTTTGACAAGCAATTTCATCTTTAAGACTTTATCCTTAGAAAATTGATGTGAATATATACAAAGATTTATTATCAGGAGTACGCATCACAGTCTACATAACAAAGAATATAGAACTGGCATAACTAACCAATAATAAGAAATCTCTTTTTTAAAATTAAGTCATACAAAAGAATACTGTATAGATATTAAAATTATATTGTAGAAAAGTAATGAATGATATGAATAATGATTATGACCTATTTTTAACTAAAAAAATTCTAAAAATAATATGTACAGTATAACCTTATTAAATTTTAAATCTTAAATGTAAAAAAATACAGGAAATATATGCATTATGTTATTAAGATTAAATTAATAACATTGTTTTCTGGGTTGTGGGTTATAATTTTTTTGACTTTTCAATGTTTGCATTTTATATATTTTCTAAAATATATACTTTTTGTTAAAAGAAATATAAATGTATAATATATATTGTATGTTTGTGTAAATTTATGACTGTTTAATTAATCTCTTCTAGGCATTTATCTAGAAGAAATTACCAGAGGTACTGAGAATTATTTGGCTATAATTATTTTTGTCATGAGATTATTCACAATAGCCAAAATTTGGATATATACTTAATCTGGGAATTTGTTACATAAGTTATGTTGAATCTATTTTATAGTATACATGCAGCCATTAACGTTCATATTCTCCCATATTTTTTCATGACTTTGGAAAATGCTAAAAAAAAAATGAGAATAAGATAAATTATTATAGATCATATGATCCCAACCTTATATAAACAAGAGGTGTGTGTGTGTGTGTGTGTGTGTGTGTGTGTGCGCGCGCGCGTGTGTGTGTGTTTAAAGAGAGAAGGGACATGTAGCTATTAGTTAGGAGTGAGCCAGGAGAAACAGTCATACAACTGGTTCTGTTCTTTGAATCAGAATTGCATGCACTTTCTAAATTTTCTAAGTGAAAAGTAGTTTTTAAATTTTCTGCAATGAATGTGAGTGTGTGTGTGAATGTGTGTGTATGTGTGTGCATGTTTGTGTTCAGAGCAAAACTTTAACGCTGAGGAAAGGTGTGGAAATAGTAAGAGAGTACACATATGCTTTAAATGAGTCCAGTGTTCCAGTCCTAATGATTTACATCATAGAATGATGAAAGATTCACCAGATTCATTCAATAAATTACCCAGTTAGAAAAACTATCAGTGATGAGAGAGGTAAAATAATGCTAGAGACCGAATGATATTGATTATTTTCATTTCCAACCTGAATAGAGATGTCTAGCATGTCAGCCACCTGTATATAAAGCTTTGATTTGATCTACTTCTTTATCAGTAGGGTTTCCACTATTATACATTGTATTTTAAAACATCAGATGTCCCAATGCTGAGATCAAATACTAATATATAATATAATACATATAATATAATAATATAATATAGATCGGCAACTCTCAATACATGAGAGCAATGACATAAAAGTAATATAAAATTTGACAGATAAAAGTATGAAATCCTAGAATTAAGTTCAAAATACATCAGAGCAACTACATGATGAGGAAACCTGTTTTAACAACAAGTTGTTCCAATTTAAAAAAAACTCAAATACGGGGGAAGCGATAAATTAGGAGTATGAGAGTAACAGATACACACTGCTATAAATAAAATAGATGAACAACAAGATTTACTGCAGTATCACAGGAAACCATATTCAATATCTTGTAATAACCTATAATGGAGAAGAATATGAAAAAATATATAACTGAATCACTTTGCTGTACACCTGAAATTAACACATATTATAAATCAACTATACTTCAATTTTAAAAAAACCTCAAATATTGTCATTGAATTCAAGCTCAACATCCAACAGGACACCAAGACTTTTCCAAAATGAATACAACTGTATCCTGCATTAATGGAAACAGTGTCCACAAGAGGGGGAAATCCCAAAATTCTTTACAACACCTAGAATAGCATGTCCTGCTCCGAGACCACTTTAGGATGCTGTGAACAGAGCAGAGTGACGAGGATGATAAATGTTTGGGAAAACAGTTATCAGGAAGGCTTGTAGGAACTGGGTGTGTTGAAATGGAAGAGAGAAGTTTTATGTGAAACACAATGGCCATTTTTAAATATTAGGTTTGTCCAATGACCAGAATGATTACGCAGTCAGTGCAGGCCAGGCAGCAGGAGTAGGGAAGTTAAAAGGAAGATATAAAAAAGCTGACTTCGCTTTGGTGTGAAACAGAACTTTCAGACTGAGAGACTAGGACAATCCTGAATCCTCCCTCTACCTCCACAGTATTTCCTCACACCCTCAGCTGCCAGATGCTGCATCCATTCCATGGATGATAAGCACTGATTAAAGGGATTAGGCCTCTTGCATCTGGAAAAACAACCATTAGAAGATGATGAAGTCCATTTCAAGTTAACAAAGATGTATGCACTAAATTTTAAAAATAATAGGGCCTCACCTATGAACCAATAAATTTAAAGAAAAAAATGATTGTGTTAAGAGAAAGCTTTTGCTGAGCCCAGAGTATATTCCAGGAACAATTCTAAAGGCTTTACCTAAATTGTCTTATTTACTGCTCACAAGAACTCAATGTGCTAAAAAATTATTTTTATTTTATAGATTAGAAAAATAAAACTGGGAAATGTCACGCAGGCTCAATGGCCATGGCTCACGGGCCTAGTCGCTCCGCGGCATGTGGGATCCTCCCGAACAGGGGCATGAACCCGTGTCCCCTGCATCAGTAGATGGACTCTCAACCACTGCGCAACCAGGGAAGCCTGCTCATGTTCTCTTTACTTCAACATTATGTCCTACTGGCACATAGGAGGTGGAATTAGAAATAAATTACGGCATAGGCAAAAACATGAATATCATTTTTGAAAGAAGATAATGAAATCTAGAAAATAGATTAGTGATTTATTCTTTGCAAGAAGTTTCTAGAGTTCAAGAAAGTGACCTTCAGACTTTTACTTCTATCATTTTCTCAGAAACAGCACATATAATTCTATTTATAAAGCACTTTACATTAACATACTGTTTTTACTTTTAAACATAAAGCATATTTCTCAGAGAATCTGAAAACTCTGTTAACTGACACTTCTGCATATTTACCATAATATGCCATGCTGTCCCTGAGCTTTCTGTGTGATCTTGAATTGCCTTCTGAGTCGTCCAAAGAAAGTATAAATTAGGCATAGAACAGGATTATTATTAGGTATAGTCTACTATACCCTTATTTCTTGAATGTGTGTAGCTTGAATTATTTTTTCTGGTAACCAGAATACTTTATTACTCAATTACGCAAAATGACACAAAATTTCTTGTAGTACTTTCCCCAGCAGGAAGCAACACACCAAACTCTTTACTTCAAGAGATAGCAGAAGTAAGGGCTTCCCTGGTGGCGCAGTGGTTGAGAGTCCGCCTGCCGATGCAGGGGATATGGGTTCGTGCCCCGGTCCGGGAAGATCCCACATGCCGCGGAGCGGCTGGGCCCATGAGCCATGGCCGCTGAGCCTGCACGTCCGGAGCCTGTGCTCCGCAACAGGAGAGGCCACAATAGTGAGAGGCCCGCGTACCGCAAAAAGATAGCAGAAGTGAAAAATAAATTACAAAGGAAAAAAATAATTAAGTTTAAAAATCTAGAAAAGTTCACAAACAAAAGAAAGAAAATATGTTGTAGTAGGAAGCTAAGCTATTTGAAATATATTCTTTAAAACTGAAGTGATTATGAGGCAGAATAGACACATTCTTGGTCAGAGAGAGAAAACTTGATTGCACAGAATATCGTGGACCTGACCACATGTCTGCTTTTTTTTTTTTTTAATTGAAGTATTGTTGATTTACAATGTTGTGTTAGTTTCTGGTGTACGGCAAAGTTATTCAGATATATACTGATCTGTATACACAAATATGTGTATATATATACATATTCTTTTTCATATCCTTTTCCACTATGGTTTATTACAGGATATTAAATATAGTTGCCTGTGCTACATAGTAGGGCCTTGTTGTTTATCTATTTTATATACAGTAGTGTGCATCTGCTAATCCCAAACTCCTAATTTATCCCTCCCCGCCTTCCCCTTTGCTAATCATAAGTTTTGTTTCTATGTCTGTGAGTCTGTTCCTGTTTTGTAAATAAGTTAACCACCTGGTTTATTTTTATGCTCTCACTTTTACAGGTACTCTGAAACTTGATGATCCAGGCAAGTGTCACATGCTTGCTATGGATAGACTTCAAGATCATAGGAACACATCTGGGGAACTCTCACCCCATGGCTTCTAAAAACAAAACCAAAACAAACAATTAATTTTGAGAATTCTTGTAGATAATCCATAAATACACATAGACTCTTGTGACTACCTGCTTCCCAATATTAGATTTTCCCACTTGAACAGGAGAAGGGTTTACGTACGGAAGGTCTTTTCAATTAAGGCCACCAGTTGTAGGAAACACAGAGAAGTTTGTTAACTATGATCAGGGAGTTTCAAAGAGTAAAAGGTAGAGATCAGGACCAGAAGGAAGTGCCAAGAGGAGCAGCATTAGGACAGATCAGGGGCAGGAGGCCTAAGGTGAGGCTGCAGGAAAGAGGAGATAACTGAGGGATCTATATACTGGGTGGTGACCAGAGATAATAATAATATGAGCCCTAGTGGATTAAATTTACCACAGGTTGTCAAGTGATTTAACCCCTGCAATCTGTTGATGGGTGGAGTGTAGATGTAGGGAGTACCAAGGCCTTTCCAGCATCAGCCTGTGGCCTTGCTCACCAAAGGATATCCTGTTTCTGGTGGACAGAGAGACTCAAGTTTCCTTAGAAAGATCCAGCAATGACCTGGATTGACTTGACTATGAATACACTTATCTCTGTGTTTTAGAAACAGCACTGATATCTCTCTCAACCAATGGTGAGGTCGGGGAACATTCTGCATTCATCTTGGTGCCTTTAGTACACTGCAGGAGCTCAAAAATATTCATTGAATACACCACTGAAGGTGAAAGACAAGAAAGATGCGAAGAATTCAGAGAACCACAACTACTCACACCACAACTTCAGAAAATAATGACATTCAAAACTAGGAACAAGACGCAAGAGGGAGGAGATATGGGAACATATGTATATGTATAACTGATTCACTTTGTTATAAAGCAGAAACTAACACACCATTGTAAAGCAATTATATCCCAATAAAGATGTTAAAAAAAAAAAAAAAAGAACCAATAAGTGGCTTTAGGAAGGTTGCAGGATGTAAAATCAATATACAAAGATCTGTTACTTCCAAATACTACTAATGAACAGTTCACTATTGACATTTTTTAAAATTCCAGTTACAATAGCATTAAAAAGTGTTATATTCCTAGGGATAAATCTGGCAAAACATGATTAAGGGGCTTCCCTGGTGGCGCAGTGGTTGAGAGTCCGCCTGCCAATGCAGGGGACACGGGTTCGTGCCCCGGTCCGGGAAGATCCCACATGCTGCGGAGCGGCTGGGCCCGTGAGCCATGGCCGCTGAGCCTGCGCGTCCGGAGCCTGTGCTCCGCAACGGGAGAGGCCACAACAGTGAGAGGCCCACATACCGCAAAAAAAAAAAAAAAAAAAAAATGATTAAGGTCTGCACATTTAAAACTATAAAACATTGCTGAGAGAAATGAAAGGCCTAAATAAATGGAGTGATTTACAAGTTTCATGGGTCAGATAACTCAATATACCAAATATGTCAAATTTCCCCCAAATTAATCTGTAGGAAAAAAAGCATTCCCAATGAGAATCCTTTTTGTATAAACTGACAAGCTGATCCTGAAATTCATTTGGAAATATAAAGAACCTAGGGAAATCAAAACAACTTTGAAAAATAGGAGGGAAAAAAACCCAAAAAACTAGGAACAGCAGAAACTAACACAACATTGTAAAGCAACTATACTCCAATAAAGATTAAAAAAATAGGAACAACTTTGAAAGTCCCAATAAAGATTAAAAAACAAAGGTAGAAGGCATAGATCAAAAAGCTAAGGGTTATGGTATTTTAAGGCATTAGTAATTAAGGATATGACATGATTTTGAAGTGAAAGCTATTTGCTCTGGGAGACCCTTTTGGTTCTGATGGGAACTGATGTCAGAGAATAGAAAACAGATTCCAGGGCAAGCTCAGAAGTCTCACTAACAAATTGGTTCATGCTGTGGTTGTGGTAGTGTCTACAAAAAAAATTAATCAATAATCAAAGAAAGAGATGGAAAATTTTATTTGAGCCAATCTGAGGATTATAACCTGGGAGACAGTCTTTCAGAAAGCTCTGAGGACTGTTCCAAAGAGGTAAAGGGGGAGGTCAGCATACATGTTATTTTGGCAAAGGGGGTACACGCAATCAAGCACACATCTCAGTAGAAGGCTGCTACTAGTCATGAGAAACAGACGTCTTAGTTGATGGTTTTAGTGCTTTTCCAGGTATGGCAAGATGTAAGAATCCAGTTTCATAAAAGATTTCTCCCGAAAATATCTAACTATTTGAAGGCCTGTTCTGTCAGTTTTCCCAGAGCACAGATTACCTCTTCCTGATCTTCACCCCAAGCTCCTTTCAGAGTGTCTGGTAGGTCAGTGACTGCAGTGGCTGATAATTTGATTATTGTAGAACAAGATGGTGGGCAACATTCTTTATTTTATAATCCCTTCCCTTTCGTTCTTAATTTCCATCAAGCTTTGGGAGGCAGTTCATGACCAATTTGTCCCATGGCACTAAGAATGCCCATTCCCAGGTAAAGCAAGAATTTTGTTGATAAGCCACTCAAAGTGCTATTACTGGACTGGCCCTGTTAACAGTAGCCAAAAGCTTTTGGACCGCCTGTTCTACTAGTCTGTTAACGTTCAGGAAATGGTTCCCTCTGGTTGCTTCTTCCCATATCTAGAGTTACACTATTATAATCATTGATCTTATAGGATTATATATTTGGTCAATTGTTTCAAGTCAGCTAATCACATTAGTTTTATCTCAGGATTAGTCACACATTTGGTAATGCAAGAAACAACAATCTTGTAAAATAGGCAAAATACAAGTAACATAACTAGTAACATTAATAAGGTCATAAGTAAGTATTTAAGCTGTAAAATTCTATTAGGTGTGGCCCAGTATCTCCCCAGGTCATCTGACCAGTCTGTTCTGCACCAATTGTTATCTCTAAGGGAATATATTGTCACTGTACATAAAGTTCACCAGAGTCATCTGCACACACAAGGCAAGTGGTGGGTCACCATGGTCCCTACAAGATTGAGAAAGGAATGTTATCTTCTAAGGAGTTTCATGACTAGCTCCAGAAGAAGAAAAATTGATCTTTATGCTTAAGCAGGTATTTCTGCCATTGGGGGGGTCTAGTTGATGCATAATGCAGATGCACAATGCACACTAGAGGGGAGGGAGGAGGCCCAAACTGGCAGAGAAATATTTTATGTTTAAATTTTCTTGTCTTGCCTTAAAATATAAATTTTTATTTCATCGGCAGGTAAGTGAAATGGTGATTGGAGCAAGAGTAAGAGAAATTCTTTGTTGTAGTTACTTTTTCTCCCTCTGATTTCCTTGCCCCACCTTCTACAACTGTGTAGACAAACCCCCTCACCCTACAGTACACACTTCCCTAAATGTATTGTCTTAAATTTGCTTGAGTGAAACACATCTGCCACATCTCTGCCCTGCCAATGGTAATAAATATTTCTTGCCTCTTCAATTTTTAAATCCATTATAAAATCAGCCTCCAAAATGATTTTTAGGTAAGCAGGGGAAGGGTATGTGATTCCCAACAGTGGCACTCTTAATAAGTGAATTTGAGCAATTAACTGATACTCGATTTTCCTGTTTTCCTCAAATGTAAAAGAAGGTTTAGAAAAATACCTCCCCTCCCCTTATGAGATCATATATGGGAATCACAGAGTAAATTATAAAGAGTTTAAAAACATTAGTTACTAGTAACTTGCTGGTTACACTTCACCACCTGCAGAAAGGCCTGTTAATCCCTGTCATCCCATCTGCTAAGGACTCCAGATACTGACTATAGACCCAGACTCTTGACCAAAGGTTTGAAGTGGAAAGTCATTCAGAAAAAAAAAGAAAAATATATTAACCACTGGTTTTTATAGAACTGCAGGGAACAATAAAAATTTTGTTCCCAATCAATTACTTGAAGTTTGCCATCTTTGCCACTGGCAAGCATGCAAACATTTAAAAAGTATCTAATGAGAGCAAGTGATTGCACAGACCCTGCACACTGCTCGATTGTTCTCTGATGTGCCCTAAATGTGCTGACACCAGCTTTCCTTTATCTGTGGAGGAAACCTCCAGGCCAGGAACCTCAGATGGCTCCATCAATAGAAAGTGCATTGTGCTTATTCTAATTCAGTAAAGATGCACAAAGACCAGAATCTTGTAAGTAGTAAAAAGTACTTCTCAAATGTCAAGAAGAACATGGAAGTGGAAATATAAAATAAAAGCCTGATCAAAAATAAGCTTTTGATGGTTTCTTTTGCATTAAAATAATATCAACCATGAAACAAATCTGAAGGCAAAAAATGGACACATCTGAACTGTTGCTTATTTACTTGACCTCATCCTGAAACTATCATTGACCTGCAGCATTTTTCTCTCCTCCTTAGATTCAATTCCATACACTTTGTTCATTCATTCATTCATTTTTTTATTCATTTAAAAATTTCATTAGTATTCAATTTTAGGCATTGCATTAGTTGTAGTATCACATTCATCAAGCAATTATTGTGTCCCAGGTATCATAGTAAGGGCTTTCTATTAATTATCTTATTTAACCCTGCTAACAACTCTGTGAGATAGGCCCTTTATTCTGTCCATTTTACAGATGAGGAAACTAAGACCCAGGCAGGTCACATTACTTGTCCAAGCTCATCCAAATAAGCTAGTAACTGGTGCACCAGTAATTCAAACCAGGTTTGTGTACCTTCAAAGTATGAGTTCTTAGGTTTTATATTAAAATGCCTAGGTGTTGGGGCTCTAAGCACTGAGAGAACAGGGTCCTACTTGTTCGTTCTAGTAGAGGAATACACAGGAGGGGCTGGGAGACTTGGGGAAGGTTGCCGAACCTCACCTGAGGAGAACAGTGTCAGGAGAAGTGAGAGAGGTAGGGAGGGAGGGAAGGAAAAACCTTAAAAATTATGGTAAAGAATTTAAATTTTATACTGAAAATTATGGAGGAAATCTGAAAGATTAGCCATTTTTGAAGATTACTGTGCCAGATTTATGTTGGCAGAACTGGAATAGGGCATGGTGGGAGACACAGGGAACAGATAAGAAGGCTATTGTGATAATTCAGACAAAAAATAATAAGGACTTAAGGCAATGGCTATGAGAATGGAGAAAAATGGGATTTGAGAGACACAAAAGGAGCAAAACTGCTAGGTTTCAGGGACTGGGTGTATATGATGAGAAAGAGGGAATAATCTAAAATTCCCAAGTTTTTTTTTTTGGGCTTTCTCGAGTTGCTGCGAGCGGGGGCTACTCTTCGTTGCTGTGCACGGACTTCTCATTGCTGTGGCTTCTCTTGTTGCGGAGCACAGGCTCTAGGTGCGCGGGCTTCAGTAGTTGCAGCACGCAGGCTCACTAGTTGTGGCTCATGGGCTCTAGAGCCCAGGCTCAGTAGTTATGGTGCATGGGCTTAGTTGCTTCGCGGCATGTGGGATCTTCCCAGACCAGGGTTTGAACCCATGTGCACTGCATTGGCAGGTGGATTCTTAACCACTATGCCATCAGGAAGTCCCTAGAATTCCAAAGTTTTTGCTTGGTGAGATTAAGTGGTACATTTACCTGTAAGAGGATCAGGGATGTTGCAAATTTGGGCGAGATGAGATGTCAGCTGAGGAGCCTCTGGCACAGCAGAGGTGCTCAGGAGAACAGTCAGGGCCCTGAAATCCAGTTGGGAGCCATTGCCATATACATGTGATGATGCAGAGGATTATTCTCAGAGGCCAACTCTGACTAATTGATGCAGTGGCCACCTGGAGCACTGTGCCATTTTGGAGCCCAGAGAAGAGAGATTCGATAAAAGCATTCAGGATGGGGGACAAGATGTAAAGATTTGCAGTCCTGAATGAGCACATAGCCTTCTGTTTTGAAACAAAAAAATCAATCTGTCTAGAAAAAGAAACATTTGGAAAAATATGGAGAGTACTGTGAAATCAGTAACGCTGGTAGGTATAAATGCAGTAGGGTGGTTAAGAAAGTGGGCCCCAGGGTCAGACTGTCTGGGCTAGAATCTCAGTTCCCCATTTACTGTTAATGTGACCCTGGGTTAGCGACCGAATCTCATGGTGTCTCCAAGTCTTTACCTGGAAAACAGGCATAATTATAGTAATACTTCAGAGAGTGCTGTGAAGAATTAGCTATCCATGAAAAGTGCTTAACCACGTGAAAAAAACCAACGGTTTTGCATTTCATAAAAAATATATGCACTAAAGATACATATAGTTATATAGGAGAATCTTAAGTACCAGACAGAAACCTAAAAGATATGATAGAAAAGGAGGCATTAAGTGCATTAACAGGAGTATTGTGAAAACACCTGTCCTTAAAAAGAACATTTTTCCTCATAAGAAATAATACAGAATGACTATGAATTAGAGATTGTTCAATCAATTTTGTTTTCTTTAGACAATAAATCTGAAACCCAGAGATGTTCAATAACATAACCAAGGTCACACCCAATCAAGCCAGAGCCAAAATCAGCACTGTTTCCTAATCCCCAGTATGATGAATTTTCACTACATGATGCTAGATAATAATTTTTTTAAAAAACTATTAGTTGAATAAAAATCTTTATAACATTTGTGCCTCATTTTAAAAAAATTATCACTTATCTATCAACTTGTTCTTAATATGTAAACTCTCTGAAGCATGGATATTTTACCTTTCCAGAATCAACTTTTCCTGATACTGAACAACGTACTCTGTATGCAGTAGAAAACTTAAAATATAATAACGAGCATTTTGTTCACCTGACTGAAAGGGAGTGAAAGAGTATTTGTCCTCTGGTGAAAATCACACACTGGTAAATTTCAACCTTTTTGTTGCCTATCTCTAGAAAGTTTGCATTTCCTATAAGGCACTTCTTTCAAATTATTTTGGAAGGATTGGAAAGATAGAATCAAAGAAGATGGGGGACTGAGGATGAAGAGTCAAATGAAAGATCTGGGAAAACCAGTTGTCTCATTTAATTCCCTCACTGTGATATTTTCCTTCCCTCACTGTGATATTTCTGTAATTTGTGATTAAATCAGGTTAGAGTACCTACTAAATATAGAATATGAATTTTACCTTGGTCAAGCTAAAAGTCCAAACACTCATACTTCTTATGCAAAGATTTAACTATGTCTAATCAACTGCCATGAACTTTGGAGGTACTCTCACTTTTCCCAGGACACAAGGCAAGGTTTTTTTTTATGAATGTAAAGAATGGGAAATGCCACCTTGTAAAATGTTGTTTCAGGGTTCAGTATTTAAGCTGATTTTTATTCTTACTATATTTTTCAATATTTCATATGTCCCCAGTGGGGTTTGCTCTCTTTATATTTTACACACTAGATTTATGTAGTTCTTTATAGATGAAAAAAATTCAAGGATGTAGGTACACAAGTATTGATTGGACAGTTTAAAAGCGTAATATTATATATCCCTCCCTGGCTCAACAAAGAATTTTAGGCATACAAATGGGGCAATGAAAAATGTAACCTAGAAACCTAGGAAAATCATTTCCAAGAAATTCTAACAGTCACTGTTAAGGAACGACCTCTTAACACTTAGTGCTTTTTAGATGCTTCAAGCAATTATTAAAAGAAAATGAGAAATCATCCAATTATGAGATAATTCAGAATAAATAGTCATGAATAAAGAGAACCCACGAAAATGGTTCTTAAATGCATGCTTAAATAATGAAGCATTTACATTTATAGGAAAGGTTAGATGACTTGACTTCAATAAGATTGTTGTTATTATATGGCATTTATTTGGCACTTTCCATTTTATAAGTGTACTACTATTACTGAATTAAGAAAAACAGTTTCCAACACTTTACGTGAATTACTCTCACCCAGAGATTATGCATGACTATAAAGTACATGAGAAAGTTGCAAAGAAATGCTATTGATAAGTTTCATTTCTTGCTAAGAAAAAAGAAAGATCAGTGAATTTAAGGAACGGAATGTTGATTTTAGAGAACTATGGGATGGGGGCCAGGAAAAGCAAAAACAGATCTTTCAATCGGATTACAAATAATGACACAAGAACCCATCTGCCTATGTTTTAGGGTGCAGAATGCTCTGCTTATTTGATGAGTAGGAGGGAAGGTTTGGTGGGATGAAAAGATGGAGTAAAGCCAGGGAAGCTGGCTGCCTCAAGTTTAACATGAAAATGTCAAATTAAATGTGTGTTCTCTTCCTGAAAAATACCCGCCCTCATTATGCATCCATGTGTTGATGACTGATGCAAATGAATTTTTCAAGTGCTGCGTAAATGAGTCGCCTACCGATGTTAGCCTAGTGAGAGCCAATCCCTAGTAATATACAGAATTATTATTTTTAGCCTTAGAAAAAAACATACAGACATTAAATGTTTACAGGTTCAATCTTCCTTTCCTCTTTACTATATTCCAATTTAATCACTGAACTACTAGAATTGGGACAGTCGTGGCTTTGGACTGGAAATAATTTGAATTCTGGCTATCATATTTATGGGGAAAACTAGGCTACTGCTACTTCCCTAAGGCAAACACATCTGTGGTTTAAGCTCATCAGTCCCTGCATGTCACAGTTGCTTCATACAAATAGGGTAAAAATAGCATGTCTTTGAAATGAGGAGCGATAATCTTAAAGACAAATCATACATTTTGAGTAAAGCTCACCTTAATGGATGAAATATTTGCCTATCAATTAGTGGTTGTCCAACTGAGTGTTTTAATCAGTGAGCATATGCGAATATTTTGATATATTGTCCACCATATATAAAGTCTGATTATTAATTGTACATTTTTATTTTATAAAATTGAAGATGACTCTTTAAGGCAAAACTGAGAAATGCTTGCATTGTGTTGTTTTAGTGGCTCAAATCACAAATTAACTTTTATCAAAAAGTAACTTTTATTTTAGTGAGTACTAATGTAAACACTGGAATACCAGCACAATAAGACATTTAACATTTAACACAAAAAAGCATTTAAAGTAGATAATTTCACAAGTTAAGTGGCTTGTTTTGAAATTAATAAATGCTTAGAACTGGAGAAAGTAACAATGACAACAAATGCAAATGCAAAACATCAAAGAAAAAAAACTTCAGAATATTTAATCCAAAAATTGTCTTGAAAAATTCTTTTAGTTCCAAGTTTATTCATAACTATCATCATATATTTATTTTAATAATTTCAGTGTTGTCCTTCTCAGCCATAAGTTTATTCCAATTATTAATGAAATTACATAATAAAAAAAATATTTAGTAGGAATTCTAACATCATATACTAATATAGTGATTATTTAATCTTTAAGAAAAAAAACTGATGTTAATTTGACCTGGGTCCTTTTGTTTTCTTTATAAGCATGCAACAAAGTATAGTCCTGTAAATGTAAATACCAATAACATAGTATCTCATTGTTCTTCATGGAAATTAGTAATGTGTAATAATGCATGTCATTACTGGTAGTGAAAACCATTGGAGAAATCACTACTGCATTTTAATGAATGAGTTAAATGTCTGGGATTGTCACCTATGCTAAAGGAATAATTATCTGAGAAAAATTAATTCTGGCATTTGGTAATTACAGTAGAAAAAATGTAAACTTCACTGAAAGAACATTTTGTCTAAAATATTTTATGCTATCTCAAATGCCATAGCCACAAATTGCAATGTATACAGAAAATACCTTATTACACAATCACAGACTATTCTGGGTCAAGGGAATACTTTAAAAGACCTAAAAAGTATCCTTATCCAAGTAATGATAGCACTAATAATAACTATATTTTCTATTGGAGGTAAATATTCATAACTATGACAAGATTACTTGGACAATTATTTTTACTGTATATAGTTTTAAAGATATATGCAATAAAATATGAATTAAATGTTTGTTGACAGGTTTTCTGGAGTTATGTGGGCCGTAAAATGGCATTCTAAAAGTGTACCCCTCCCAGATTTTTTTTTTTTTTTTTACCAGACTTGGTATTACCAAATACATGCAGAGAAATTTTTACCTTTTTTACTGTGTTGACATTTGTACTGATGGTGCAAATTCAGTGATGGGCAAAACTGCTGTGGACTGAGCAGGAATCAAGGTAGTAGCACTTGTGGTCTCACACACATGTGTAAAATAAATAAATAAAAATTAAAAGGCAATTTCTCTAAAGAAGTCTTAATAAAGTAGTAAAATTTGTTAAATGTATTAAATCTTGGCCCTTGAGTACACATCCTTTAATATTCTGTGTGATAAAAAGAGAAGCATAGAGCACTTCTGCTACATATTATAAAGTCCAGTAGTTGTCTTGAAGAAAAGTACTTGCGAGCCTGAGAGTGGAACTAGCCACTATTACCACAGAATATAATTTTTACTTGAAAGAACAACCAACAAACAAATTATGGTTATTCAGAAGTTGGTGTTTGAAGAACCAAAGCAATTTTGAAAAAGGACAAAGTTGGAGGACTCATCCTTCTTGATTTCAAAATTCACCACAAAGTTATAGTAATCAAGCCAGTGTGGTACTGTCATAAGGGCAGTCATATAGATAAATGAAATAGAACTGAGAAGCTAGAGATAATCCATTTAATTATGGTCATTTGATTTTTGACAAGGGTACCATGGAGAAAGAAGAATCTTTTTCAAGAAATTGTGCTGGGAGAATTGAGCATCCATATACAAAAGAATGAACTTAGAACCCTGCCTAATGTCATACACAAAAATTAGCTTGAAATGGCTCATATGCTTAAGTGTAAAAGCTGAAACTGAAATACCCATAGAATAAAATATAGCAGTAAATCTTTGTGACCATAGGCTGGGAAAGGTTTCTTAGATATGACACCAAAAGTACAACTGACAAAAGAAAAAAAGTGATAAGTTGAGCTTTATTAAAATTAAAAACTGTTGTGCTTCAAAGGGCACCGTCAAAAAAGTGAAAGGATAATTCACAGAATGGAAGAAATATTTGTAAATCATATATCTAATCAGAGTCTAATATCCAGAATATATAAAGAACTAAAAACTAAACAAAAAGACAAATATCCCATTTTTTTTTTAATGGGCAAAGGTTGTGATTACACATATCTCAGAAGAAGATATATAAGTGAACGATATTGCATGAAAAGATGCTGAACTTCATTAGCCATTAGGAAAATGCAGTCCAAAACCAAAATGGGATGCCACTTCATATGCACCAAAAAGGCTATAATAAAAAAGACAGGCGGGCTTCCCTGGTGGCGCAGTGGTTGAGAGTCCGCCTGCCGATGCAGGGGACACGGGTTCGTGCCCCGGTC
>NW_006799025.1:59129-64475 GCF_000442215.2 Lipotes vexillifer | reverse complement strand
AAAAAAAAAAAAAAAAAAAAATCAAGTACTGACACATGCTGCAACATGAATGGATCTTGAAAACATTATGCTAAGTGAAAGAAGCCCGTCACAAAAGACCACATATTGTATGATTCCATTTATATGAAAAGTTCATAATAGACAAATCCATAGAGACAGACAGTAGATTAGTGATTTCTAAGATTTGAGGGTTGTGCTGAAGCTATGGTGACTGCAAATGGATGTGAGCTTTCTTTTGGGAGTGATTAAACTTTCTAAAATTTATTGTACTGGTGGTTGCTCACTTCTGTGAATACACTGCAAACCAATGAATTCTAAAATTTAAATTGGTGTATTTTATAGTATGTGAATTATACCTTAATAAACTGCTTTTTAAAAAAGAAGTGATTTGTGACCGCCTGGAGGGGTGGGATAGGGAGGGTGGGAGGGAGGGAGACGCAAGAGGGAAGAGATATGGGAACATATGTATATGTATAACTGATTCACTTTGTTATAGAGCAGAAACTAACACACCATTGTAAAGCAATTATACCCCAATAAAGATGTTAAAAAAATAAATTAAATAAATTAAAAAAGAAGTGAGTATTTGGCAGATGTTTTCTCAAAACAAATGAAGTCAGTCTGTCACCCCAAAGAAAACAACTGACAGTATTTGTTGCCAGCGATATAATTAAAACTTTCAAGCAAAGTACAAATTTTTAAAACTTTTATGAGCCACTATGTGTCTAACAGCTTCCCAGTGTTGGATTTTCTAAGGAGATTAGTGGGGATATTAACAAATGTGTTTTTTGATATTTATGAAATGTGCAGAAGATCTGCACAACTTAGTGAACCAATATTTTTCAAATGGCCAATGAATGATGATACAAAACCATGTATGCATGGGTAAAAGACACATTTAAAGTGAAAAAGAAGCCAATGGATTTAAAAGTAATAGAGCGCATCATTTTGATAGAATATTAAAAGATAGGGCTGCAATTAATCTTTAAGAAACTACCACTTACTGAGTTTTGATATAGTTTTAAAGATAAATTATCTGAAAAGGCAATTAATGTACTCCTTTTCCCATGAACTGCATGAGGCTGGATTTCTTTTTTTATTCTTCAACCAAAACAGCATATTTTAATGGGTTGACTTCAGACCAGATATGAGAATCTAATAAGAATCTAATTGGCACCTAATAAGACAGAAATTAAAAAGATTAAAGTTAAAACAACACAATTCTTCTCACTAACATCTTTATTATTGGTAAATAGTTTTTTTCACTAAAGTATATTATTTATGATAATATGTAGTGGGTTTAATATTTTTAAATGAATCAATAAATATTTAAAGTTTTCCTCAGTTTATTTTCCAATATGGTAACTAGTGATAGCTGTAACAGACCTAAAAAAAGCTCTTTGAGATACTCAGTAATTTGTAAGTGGGGAAAGGGGCCCTAAAACTAAAGTGTTTGAGAATGCTGCTCTAATGCTTCCCTTCACTTTCTACAGGGGAAACCACTCCAGGTATTGCTCTGGGAGGCTTAATATGGAGGTAATGTGCTGGATACACAGATCAGATAGTGGCATATCTGGAGTATGGCATTTCCAAAACGTTTTTAGGTCTAGTGTTTACATAAGAAAGCCACATGTCTTCCGTGATAATGAATAACAAGAAGAGAAAAAAACTTTCTCTGCTGTTGCAGATAGATGGACATGTGGTTATAAAAAGCCCAGACTAGGATATAATGATAGATGTATAATATATGAAGAGAGTACTTATGATAAAGCAAATGGAACAAAATATTAAAAACTTTTTGAATCTGGATAAATGGTATATGGAGTTCTTGGTACCAACATTGCATCTTTATGGTAAGCTATAAACTATTTCCAAATAAAAAATTTAAAAAATAGTATAGTCAACGTTACATGGAGGAGTTATAAATAGCCCAAAGAAGAAACTGTTCTTTAATAATTTATAGCATTTATCTTAGTACAAACCACATAGGGTTTGTACAAAGTACAAACTACCCACATAGGGTACTTAAATGTATTGAGTGCCTTTTATGTGCCAGGTACTGTGCAAAGTGCTTTATTCACTTTATGTAAATTCAGTTCATATTTAACCACATTCTGGAGAAGTAGAAATTATCATTATTTTATAGTTTATTTCATAAATGAAGAAACTTAAGTAACTTGTGAGTAATTGTAAAGTTTATAAGGGCCCCAACTCATGTGCGAACCTAGAAGGAGCTGACTCTAATAGGTAAGAAAATTAATGACATAGTGAGTAAATAGCAAACTAGGATTCAAACCCAGATGATTTACATCCTATTATTTCATTAAAGCAGATCAGTCATTATCACTTACTAAGAGTAGGTCAGAAGTTAGTTCAAGTGATTTTGTAGATAAAAGCAATTCTATTCCTTAGAAATATTTTTGAATCAAGAATTTGGTAATTTAAACATAATCAAAAATATTTTAGTAGAATTTTATGTCTTTGAGAAAAATCTTTAAAATTCTCTACTGTAGAGTTTTGAAAGCATTTGATTTCAACCATTGTGGAAAAAGTCAGCCTAAATAACCCAAAGATTAGTGTCCAAAAGCAGAGAACAAAGAATTCTCTCAAATGCTGAGAAGGGCAGCTTCTCCTTAAATCTGTTCTCTTCCCTTTTACCCATGTATCTTTATAATTCTTTTCAAGCCCAGGGCCAAAATAAATAAGTCATTCAACCCTGGTGCTGCCAACAGGAACACAGTGGATGGCAGGAGGGCAGGAAACCACATGCTTCCCCCTAGAAATGGGGCTGCCTTTACCAAGGAATAGCTTTCAGGATGATCTGCTGTTGGTCCTGCCCTGGGGCTAAGTTTCAAGTCTTCTTTCTTGACATTTTGCCCCAAACTCTACTTTTTAGTGATGGAGAGAGAGGTGAATATAGATCAAGAATGGTTCTCTCTGCTGTGAGAGAGAACAAGCTTCTTTCTATCACACTCGGTCTTGGAGAATAAGATATTTGCTGATTGTGTGATTCTTTCAGTGAAAGAATATGGCCTTTTGTTTGTGCATCAAAAGTAACTATGACAATCTGCCTATGAAAATTCTGAACTTACATCTTTAGCATTTATGAATTAGCTAGCATTTGCTGCATCCCTGCTATATGTACCTTGGCATGGCACTAATCAATTACACAGGTAGTAGTTCAAGTAACTGGGATTTAAATCCAATGCTATTGACTTTCGCTTAATGATTAATTTATATTTCTTCTTTGTGAAAAGAGTCAGGAAGGATACAAAGTTAAAGCAGACATGGGCAACAGTCTCAGGAAGATTACAGTCTAGTAGTGGACTTAACGTATATACATAAATAGTTACAATATACAGTAAAATGTACTAAATGTCATAAGAAAGGGCTATGGGATTTCATGAGCATGAGAGATGTCAACTGATATGAATGAGATAAGATCTTATAAAGGCTGGGAAAACTGAGCTGAGCTATTTCAACATCAGATATAATTAAATAAATGAACAAAATACTCGTTTAAAAAACCATAAGGAAAGTGTGACTGCTGGAAAACAGAAGATAGGTTTGAGAACAGCAAATATTTCACTTTGGATAAAAGTGTCACTTTTTATGCAACACTGATTGCATAAAAAGCAAAGTTTGAAAACAGTTTATGGAATTTCTTGAATGTTTAAGATACTTTATTGGTACATTTTAAGCAGAGCAAAGGTACATAACGTTTTGAGTCAAGGAGGGACATGGTCAGGGCTGTGCTTGAGAATTGTAATGTTCAGTGCAGATGCCACCAGCACATGTAGTTGCCTAAGTTTAAATTTAAATTAATCAATGTTAAATAAAATGAAAAAGTCAGCTCCTCAACTGCATTTGCCATATTTCAAATTCTCAGTAATGCCCAAAAGCTAGTAGCTTCTGTATACAGGACAGGAGAGATATAGAACATTTCTATCATCACAGAATTTTCTATTGGACAGAGTTGCTTTAAAAGATTAATCCAGTAGTGCACTATTAGTGGACTGGACGGGAGAGGAAACCATAAACGGGAAGCTGATTTGAACAATCAAGGTTAGAAGTTCTGAGTAGCTGTCGTAGGGAACAGAATTTCACTTATAAAACGCAGAATATTACCTTGTACTCTTCTGAGTTTTCTACAGATACTCATGATAAGAACCATTTACTGCGTACTCCAGGGACATCAGTCAGAATTTAGATTTCTTATATTCCTCTGGAGAAATTTTCTTTGGCACGCACAAGAAAAGAGAGAAGATGAAATGACTCACTGGATTATGAATATCTAGAGATCCTCACTTCCATGTGGAAGTGGGGGGAATTCAAGCAGATGGGCTTCCTGAGATTCATCTCATGTGGGGTTTGTGGGTAACAACCATCTGGCTCCCAATTTGGCTTGAATTTCAAGGGAAGTCCAAAATCATCCAGTTTCTCTCTAAAGTTTGTTTATACACGGAGAAATTCCGTTACGAATTTACACTTTTCTTTTTTTTTTTTCCTATTTTTAGTCTTATCTTTGAGTTTTTCTGTAATCATTACTGTCTGGAATGGGAGACTTTCTCATTTTACGTATAAGGAAACTGAGGTCAAATGAACTAATTTGGCCAAGATCACACAGCTAGTTGTTTGCAAATCCAAGCAATAACAGGTGTTCCGGGTTCTTTCACCTGTACTATGGCATTTTCAGAGTAACTTAGAACAATATGCTTTAATTTCCTTTTCATATACTTAGGAACTAGGACAGTAGCTATGGCTCTGTAATTTAACTTATGATCCCAACACGGTCACATTTAATTCTATGTTTAATAAACATTTTGTTGAGCATTTGCTTGAAACTGGAACATCAACACCTAAATCTTGTCAACTGCCAAATGGATCCAGAGGAAAAAACAGTTTAAAGACCCATGTTCTAGGTAAACAGGACTACTCTTCCTCTGGCACTGATTCTTTCAGAGTCCCTACAACATGTTACGGCCCTTATTTGTTTTCCTGCCTGTCCGTCTCTACTAGATGACGCTCCTTCAGAATAGGGTCCACGTCAGACTTGTCTTTGTTCACCAGTGCTTATCCCAGCTCTCAGCACACAGTAGAAGCGCTGATGAATAATGCATGAACGATATATGGGTAAAGAGGTAATTTGGAAACTCTGCTTGTGTGTACCCTTATTAATCTCATTTTTGACCTTTAGAACTACACAGGCTTGCCAGGGGCACAGAGGAAAATCAGGCTTGTCTTTCTCAGCAGGCAATTCAAAACCACACAGTGCAGCAGGAGATCTACAGCACCACTCTTTTTCACCCACCAAAGCAGTTTACCAAAGCTGTCTTCCGGCATTCC
>NW_006799025.1:56705-59028 GCF_000442215.2 Lipotes vexillifer | reverse complement strand
CATTCCTGGGTCCGTTTAATACAGGACTCAGTTTTTTGGAAGTCCAGTTAATGGACTCTCTTTTTCTTGGGAATAAAAGCCAGCCTGCCAAAGGCTGGCAAAGGTGAGTCTGATGGCCTCTGTGGGATCCTCAGGAGGCCTGGAATCTGCCTCCCTGCAGGGGAGGGAGGCTGGCTGTGCTCTCCACAGCTGTATGGCTCCGTTCCTCTTGTATTGGCCAGGATTGAAAGAGATGAGTCAGAAAGCATCCCTTAATCCTACCATTCCTATCTGTGCCCCAAAAGAGCAGGTAGAGACTTCAAGTTGAATCAAATGGTTTGAAATTTAAAATACTCTCTGTGAACACTAAAATCTGAAACAAACCAAACAAGATAAGTATCATTGCCGTATTCATACCAAAGCATCAAGTGACAATGCCCAAGCTAGCAGCAACACTTCGTTTCTTGCACCAACAGGGCAAAGAGCTCATTCACATTGCAGATTCCCTTATGATCCAAAGAACAGCGATCCAGATACAAAGAGACAATGTTATCCTTTGTTTTAGGCACTGCCATCTCATCACCTCCCACCCCCTCCTTCCCTCCCTCCAACATAATCAGACTTCTGGTGACATATCGTAATTAGATGCATAAGCTGTCAGATACTAGAACTCCCCAAGCTCCTTTTGAACTTTGTGTCTAGTTATTATTGTTTTTCATGTTACAATAAGGAATCTGGGGTGCAGTCTTTATGTTTTTTTTACAAGACAGTCCTTTTGTGGCAATCAATGTTACATAGAGCTTGTCCTAAAAATGTTATTCCTCATCATATTCCCATCAGATGACATTAAACAGCTCGTATCACAGACAGCTTATTCTTTATGAATATTTTCCAAATACCTCATTAAAAACATACCTACCCATCCCAAAGCAATCAAATTTTGCACCACTGCCTTTAAACTACCATTTTGTTCCTGTGAGAGTTTATTTGTATTACCGCATTCTAGGCAGTTCTAAATCCCACATGACTAACATCCACGTTAACCCACTTCATTGCAACCTGCGACACGTGCCGTCACCCAAGAGGCTGAGAAAGCTCTTGTTAGAAGTGGCGTGAACTGACTAGTTTAGGCTCGATGCCTTTAACACAATTTTGTCTATTGGATAAATATGTAGAAAGTCAATTCTTTTAATCTTTATAATATGTTTTCTGCCAAGAGCAGTGTTACACAATAGCAAAAGTATATTCTGAGAGGAAAAGAATTCCTGAACACATGTGAACATGGGCACAGAGTCATATACCTAATAGATTCTTATTTATTTTGAAAATGAGTCCCAAGTCACACTTTGTTTCAATTCCCTTGAGATAAATTTTACACATAAAAACACTGATTGACTTTCAGTGAATTTTATGGGCAGTTTTGCCATTACATATAGATATACAGATCCCTGAAAATCACTATGCTATGCAAAAATCTCACAACAAAAACCACAGGGCTTATAGGGAAAATGGGTTAGGGGCATAAGGCTCACAAACGTCACCAGTGACACATACATAAAAAAATAGGAGTCTGATAAAAGTGGTAACAGTTTTATGTATGGTCCAGAAATTCATAAGTAGCATAATAACTACTATGACACTTTACTTTGAAAGTGATTTAAGGTTGCTTGTGAGCATCGGAGGGGTCCCAGCTTGCAAGTTTTGTGAAGTGGTAAAAGAGTGTTTCCTGGAATTGGAAAGTTGCAGCATCAGATGTGGACGGGCATGTCTCAAAGCACAAAGAGAACTGAGGAAACTGCTAGATATTTGATGTGTCTGTCTGAGTGAGTTTTCTTTTTCTTATCTTAATTCACTGAATAAAACCCCCAGTACAATGCTAAATAAAAATAGTGAGACTAGGCATACCTTTTTCCCCCTGATCTTAAGGGGAACATTTTCAATATTTTACCATCGAATATAATGTTTGCTGTAGGTGTTTTGTAAACATTCGTTATCAGATTAAGGAAATTCCTTTCTATAACTCGTTTGCTAAGAGTTTTATTTTATCAAGAAGGGATATTGAATCAAAAGCTAACTGTGCATCTATTGAGAAAATCATATATTTTTGTCCTTGTCTCTGTTAATACTGTGAATTATGTTCATTTTGAAATGTGAAATTAGCCTTTCATAGGTGGAGTCAACTCCACTTTGTTGTATTTTCCTTTCTGAATACCACTGGATTTAATTTAAATGTTTTGTTAATAATTTTTACATCTGTATGGGAGATTGTTCTCTAATTTTCCTTTTCCATAATGTCTTTGTCAGGTTTTGGATTATGCTGACATCACTTAAAAGAACTCTTTCC
>NW_006799025.1:47515-56669 GCF_000442215.2 Lipotes vexillifer | reverse complement strand
ATAATGTCTTTGTCAGGTTGTGGATTATGCTCACATCAGTTAAAAGAACCCTTTCCCCCGTTTTTATTATCTGGGAGAGGCTGCATAAACTGGGTGACTGGGTGTTAATTTCTTCTTTAAATATCTGCAGCTATTCAAGCACTTTCTTTGTGGGAAGATTTTTATTTACGGAAAACCCTGAATGAACTTTTTGGCCAACCCAATAGTAATGGATTTCAAATTTCTGGTAATGATAATTTGTTTTCCTTTATTTTTGTTAAACGTTCTGCTAGAGCTTTATTAATTTTATTAAAAGTTTTTTAAAAGCTTTTAGCTTAGTTGATTTTATCCTTCTATTCCATATGTTTCTGATCTTTATTTTTATTTTCTTCTCTTTTCCACAGGATTGATATGTTGTTTTTCTAGCTCCTTGAGATGGAATTTTAAATTATTAAATTTTAACCTTTTTTCTAATATATATGTTTACAGGTATACATCTCACTGTAACCATTGATTTCACTATGCTTTAATTGCAACCCTCAAGTTTAAATATGTTGTATCTTCATTACGATTTAGTTCAAACTAATTCTCATTTGATTTCTTAATTATTCATATATGAGATGTTTTCTTTAATTTCCAGACAGTGGAGCTTTTCTTGTTATCTTTTTATTGACTTCTAAGTTAATTGTATTGTGATCAGAAAATATACTCTAAGCTATTCAAATCTTTTGAAATTTCTGGCAATTCTTTATGGCCCATCAGATGGCTGACTTGGTAAATATTTCATATGAACTTAAATTCTGTCTTTGATGATTGCAAATGTTTGTGGTTCCTCAAGATTCCAATTTGCAGATCCACACAATAGCCAAAGGCCTTCCTACTTCTCTCTCCCCAGCAGAGAGAGGCTCTGCACAGGGGCCAACCCTGACCCTCAGCTCACACAAGAACTGGCAATTCCTCTGCAAGAAAAAAATATCTGGTGATCCAAAGATCATTTGTATACAGTTTCCCTCTATTTTTTTTTTTTTTAAAGATAAAACACAAGTCAAATTTATTATTAGATTTGTCCACAGTCAGCAATGGTGATCTTCTTGCTGGTCTTGCCATTCCTGGACCCAAAGCACTCCATGGCTTCCGTAATATTCATGCCCTCTTTCACCTTGCCAAAGACCACATGCTTGCCATCCAACCACTCAGTCTTGGCAGTGCAGAGAAAAAACTGGGAACCGTTTGTGTTAGGGCCAGCATTTGCCATGGACAAGATGCCAGGACCCATACGCTTCAGGAGGAAATAGTCATCATCAAATGTCTCCTCGTAGGTGGACTTGCCACCAGTGCCATTATGGCGTGTGAAGTCACCACCCTGGCACATAAATCACGGAATTATTCTATGAAAGCAGGAACCTTTATAACCAAAGCCTTTCTCCCCGGTGCTGAGAGCACAAAAGTTTTCTGCTGTCTTTGGAACTTTGTCTGCAAACAGCTCCAGTCTGTTAACATAACTTTATGGATTGGATGAGCAGTCACTTCGTGGTTTCCAGGTCCCTTACCTCGAAGGAGACTTGGCCCAAGTGCTCGCCATCGACGGCGATGTCAAAGAACACGGTAGGGTTGACCATGGTTGGGCAGCGCAGGAGGTTCTGGGGTGGCGGCGTCTGCCTCCCTCTCTATAATTTTATTCCACCTAGTCCTTGTTGATTCCGTAGATTTCTGAAACCTTTTAACACTACAATTTTGCAACTTATCCACCTTCACATTGCTACAGTAGGAGTATTGGCTTACTGTAACCTACTACATCCTACTTAGAACATAAAATCAGGACTCCAAATATTTTTTTTAAAAAGTAAAGTTTTTTTTTTTAAAGAATCAATCCAAGAAATTTTTGCAATTCAAAGAATAGAGCTTCTGGAGCTTTAATTTAATTTGACAAACATTTATCGATTATCTGCTGGTCACAAACACCATATCATGTGCTGAGTTAGACAATCCTGGTACCAGCTGAGCTTACACTTTACAAAGAAGTCAAATACGGAAACAGATAAACTGCAATGCAATGTAGCACATGTTATAATAGGGAGAAAAACTATCTCCTGGAACTCAGAGGAAGAAAAGACTGCTTGCCCACAGGATTCAGGAAAGAGTTCACAAATAAATAAAGTTACACCTGATCCTGAAGCCTGAGCAGAATTTGTCAGGCATAAAAGGAGGAATGATATTCTAGGCAAAGCGACAGCATTTGCAGCCACTTAGTCTCATGAAATGATATGGAATATCTGATATGGAATATTTACTGAAGGATGAGACATAAATGTTCCCGAATAGAGTCACATGAGTGGGTCTATGGAGTTGAGATGCATGTGTGAAAATAAGGTCATAGAGGTCATTTCAGGCCACATGAGGAGGGGCATTGAATGCCTAGCCAGAGGCTTTAGTATTTTTTCCTGAAAGCCATCTGGATTTAATAGAAATGTGCAAGTCATGGGAAATAAATAATTAGATAAGTTGTTTAAGAGATAAGAGTTCTGACAGCAGTGAAGAGAGCAGAATCAAAAGGAGAAGAAGGAATGTTTGCAGAGAACTCAATAAGAAATTTTTCCAGAATGTTATTTATAGATTAATTATGAATATACTAAACCATGAAAATAACTGGTAAAGTCACCCTCTAAAATTTATTAATAGAGACTACAATTGGCCAAAACACGAAGCTTACCTCACTCTCTTTATAATAATGTGTGATTTGATGCCACTGAGTGAATAGGTCCCCCTCCAAAGGGAGTCGTTTATTTTTGCAGTGTGACTCTGATTTTCTTGGAGGTTCTGAGAGAAATCTGAAAAGCATCCTTTTAATCTCTGTCTGTTTCGTGTGCAATGTTTCTTAGTATCATTTTACCTTAATTAGCCAAACTAGTTACTTTCACTTAACCTTTAGGTATATAGATATATAAATGAGAGAGAGAGTGACAGAGTGAGAGAGAGAGAGCAAGAGTGAGAGAGGAGAGAGAGAGAGAGGGAGAGAGAGATGGAGGAGGAAACAAATGAGAGGGCCACGGTGTAATACAAGAAAGCCTAATTTCTGGTAACTAGCTCTGTCACTTAACCTGTCCTTTCATCTTGTGCATTAGAAATATCTTGCCAGCGAGAAGACCTAAACAGACATTTCTCCATGAAGACATGCAGATGGCCAACAGGCACATTAAAAAGATGCTCAACATCGCTAATTATCAGAGAAATGCAAATCAAAACTGCAATGAGGTATCACCTCACACTGTTCAGAAAGGCCATCATCAAAAATTCTACAAATAATAAATGCCGGAGAGGGTGCCGAAAAAAGGGAACCCTCTTACACTGTGGGTGGGAATGTAGATAGTTGCAGCCACCATGGAGAACAGTATGGAGGGTCCTTAAAAAACTAACAATAGAGTTACCATGTGACCCAGCAATCCCACTCCTGGGCATATACCCAGAAAAAACTACAATTAGAAAAGATACATGCACCCCAATGTTCATAGCAGCACTGTTTACAATATCCAAGACATGGAAACAACCCAAATGCCCATCAATAGATAATTGGTTTAAGATGTGGTATATATATATATATATATATATGTATATATATATATATATATATATAATGGAATATTACTCAGCCATAAAAAAGAATGAAATATTGCCACTTGCAGATACACAGATGGCCATAGAGAATATTATACTAAGTGAAGTAAGTCAGACAAAGACTAATATTATATATCACTTATATGTGGAATCTAAAAAATAATACAAATGAACCTATAAACAAAACAGAAATAGACTCACAGACACAAATCAAATTTATGGTTACCAAAGGGAAAAGGGAAGGGGGAGAGATAAATTAGGAGTATAGTATTAACAGATACAAACTACTATACATAAAATAGATAAGCAAAAAGGATTTACTATATAACACAGGGAACAATAGTCAATATCTTATAATAACCTATAATGGAAAATAATCTGATATATATGTGTATATATATCTGAATCACTTTGCTATATACCTGAAACTGACATAATATTATACATCAACTATACTTCAATTAAAATAAAATCTTGCCAGCAAAGTTTCTGTAAGAAAGCTCTTTCTTTGGTATAATTGAGATTACATTTACCCTGCCTAACTCTAAAGTACTATTCTATGCAAAACATTAATACACAAAAGTAATAAGTAGAGATCCTTGCCCAAACTTTAGCCTTCTTGTCATTTCATTTTACACTTTTTTCATGTTGGACAAAGATTTTAACCTGATTAAGTAATTTCCCACAGACAGGTACCTCCTGTGACTGAAAGAGTTTGGATAAAGTGAGAATAGATTTGAATGGAGAATCTTCAGCGGTCCTAGATTACGTTTGATAAATACTCCCTTTTTTTTTTTTTTTTTTTTTTTTCGCTACAACCCTGTTATCTCATCCCATACTGTGCTTTGACTGCCTCTTCCCTATGAAGTAAACACTTGGATGGTACCTAACTTAGAATCAGTAGAAAATAATAATTCAAATTATTATGGTAACATAATTTGCATACCCCTTGAACATTCACTACTCATCCTGGGAGGCTGTCCCCATTTTACTGAAGAGAAAATTGAAGCCTTAAAATGTTAAATAACTCATCCAATGCACACAAGACCCAGACAGGGTTGGAAGAAAGAACTTTTGGTTCTAAACCCAGTGTGCTTTCCACATACTACTCCTGCCATCTCTCTTAGCCATATCCTTAGTATTCAACCAACCCGAGGACCAAACACCGAAATGTTTCCTAATTTTGATAGATTGAACACTTCTTGTATGATTTCAATCCTCTCACAGACAGAAGGAATCTTATGCTGACTTTGTGTACATTAATACTCAGCAGGTACTGAATGTTGTAAATAGCATTAATATTTCACTTCTTCTAATCTCTGACTCAAACTCATATAAACACATGCCATTTCTTTTGTACTTGAGTCCTGAGGTGATTTTTATCACGAAAAGTGCAATTCTGAAAATCTAATAAACCGTCATCTGTCTGAAGGGCAGCAGTTTGCTGACACAGGTAATATCTGGAATTGTGTTACCAGGTTGCGAAGGCTATATGACAGCAACCACTTGCCAATACAATAAAAACATTTCTAAGTTCTTCTTTACACAAGCTTAAGTATTTGTTTGTCTGTTTCTTTTATGACCGTGAAGTTTACTTGCTTGCCCTCATTTCAGAATGAACCATATTCTCCTGGCCTATCTTGAGGTAGGTTTGCCTATATATTTTAAGACAATTTCTAATTACTGTTCTCTTCTCAGACAGAAACATATGTAACCTATAAATTAAAATTTTAAATGTTCCCAAGACTTCCAGTTTATTGGGATCATCTTGTTTGCAATATTCAAGAAAAACTGACTCAAATCCTGACCACATATATGGTGGAAAACCTGCAGTATACACAATATATCCAAGAAGTCATAATTATCTATATTATTAGTTATCAATTCTTGGTTTCTATATGTATCCTACATGCAACAAGCTTTTCTGAGATTCTGGGACACTGTAGAGGTTTATATTCCAAAAACATTATAGCAGGTAATTTTTTTATTGAGGTATAATAGACATATAATGTTATATTAGTTTCAGGTGTACAGCGTAATGATTTGATATCCATATATATTACAAGATGACCTCCACAATAAGTCTAGTTAACATCCATTACCATACAGTTACAATTTTTTTTTCTTGTGATGAACTTTTATGATCTACTCTCTTAGCAACTTTCAAATACGCAATAAATATTTGAATATTAACTATAGTCACTAAGCTGCTTATTACATACCCATGACTTAATTTATTTTATAGCTGAAAGTTTGTACTTTTTGACCCCTTCATCCATTTCACCCACTCTCATTCCCCATCTCGGGCCACCACCAACCTGTCCTTTGTACCTATGAGCTTGTTTTTTTTTTTTTAATTCCACATATAAATGAACCAATAATTCCACTAAATGCAAGTGAGCAAATAATTATACATGTAAGCAAATAATTTTATATTGAATTCTAGATGGTACTTATAAAATTATTGCACACTCTGGCCCCTGAATTTTCACTGATAATCTTTTTTATTAGAACCATAATGTTGGGCCTACCTTCTCTATTTCTTTTGACCTCCTTTTCTTTTTTTGCTCACTAATTCTCCAAATACACATTTATATCTCATAGAGGGGAGTTTAATTATCTTTTTATCTCACTTCTTTCCAAAATTGGCTGAGATCTGAAAGTTAATTCTGTAAGTAAATTAGTAGGTCAATTTCGAAGATAACCCCCAATGACCCAAACCTTTATATAATCCTCTCCCATGAGTGTAGTTGAGACTCTTGCTTCCAACCATTAGAATGTGGTGATGAGATGTCACCCCTGTGATAATGTTATATTAAATGGCAAAGATAAAGGGATTTTGCAGATGTAATTAAGTTCCTTAACCAGTGAACTTTAAGTTATCAAAAGGGAAATTATCCTCGGTGGGCCTGACTTAATCAGGTGAGTCCTTTAAAAGAGGGTCTAGAAGTCAGAGACAGAAGTCAGAGACTCTCTCTGTTTTCTGGACTTAAAGAAGCAAGACACCTCAAATTTTAAAAACTTAATGCAATGAATTCTGCCTACAAACGTGGAAATTTAGAAGAGGACGCCAAGACTCAAATGAGATCCCAGCCCCAGCTAACACTTTGACTGCAGCCTTGAGCTCCAAGCAGAGAACTCTGTTAAGCTGTGCCTGTACTCCCAACCCACAGAAAATGTGAGACAATAAATGGAAGTTGTTTTAAGCTGCAAATCTGTGGCAATTTGTTACACAGCAATAGAAAACTTATAAAATGTCTTTTTCTAAAATTCTATGGGGATCTTGAACCATTTCCTTTCCCTCCTGCCATAACCATAACTTTTTAGGACTGGTTTGTTTGGAGTCCCCGATGGTGGAGCAGAATCAATGAAAATCAATCAGCTTGAATATAAAATGAAACAGGGGTGAGCATACCTGAGGAATAAAAATAATCAGCCAGTCTGCAGAAACTTTTATGATCATTTCATCATGGGAAATTTTAAGAACTAAAAAGTCCTTAGAACACTGATCTCCATCCAAATAAGTTAATAGTTGGCATTTTTCATTGAAACACGAATATACACAAACTGAAATAGCTAGATTTTCCCTTATCATGACATAATCTTCATATACAAAAAATGGAGCTGCAATAATGTCATCAGGATATTTGATTTAAGAAGTTTCTTAATAATGTTTATTACATCAGACTCACCTACTGAGTCCCACTACATGACTAATCACTGTTACCGCCAAGCTGAGAAGCCAGTGTTAATTTCTAGCCTCAGAACAGACGGAAATAAACAAACCTACTTTAGGGCCAAGTAAGAGAATTTAGTCTTTTCAGAGCCACAGAAAACTGAATTAATTTATAGACCCTTGTTACCCAGGTAGATGATTATCTCACAGCTATGAAATCTGTCCTTAGACGTATGGGATACCCATTCTCAATTTTAATTATATATTAGGGTTGCCAGATTTAAATTTGAATTTCATGAACAACACATATTTTGTTAGTATAAGTTAGTATAAGTATATTCCATACAGTGGAACTCAAGATTATACATTTTTAGTGAGTATCCTGAGTGATTGGAAATTCAGTATCTGAGAACAAGCATACTTTATATCAGATCCTGTGCTCAGCTCTGGGGATGCAGAAACAATCTAAGGTAGTCTCTCCCCTGCAGCTTCTCATTGACAAGCACTGGGTGTGGGGAAATACAAAAATAATTACCTGATCTTCCTTCCTTCTTTTACTGCCCTGCAAAATGTCACTAGTTTTCGATTTCATTAGTTTTATGATAAGAGTTTTACAGGATGGCATTGTCAGCCTATGACCTTGCTCGAATTTTAGAAATACAATTGATGCTTTTTAAATATTCAGAGTTTCAGAGTGCCAAGCAGTTAGCAATGAAGCATCTGTTTCTTTGTTGTTTTCAAAATATCCTAGTTGTTCTGTCCTACTTTCTCTAAGTTGGTTATTGTTAAAGATGAAAATGTCCCCAAGAAGGGAACATGCTCAAAGTGTTCTTAACAAGAGATTTTGAAATATCTGACCTGTCAGAAACAAGGATTTCAAAGGGTGACAGTTAAGTTCATCCAATTCCCACACCACTGCTGTGCCTCAGAATTTAGTACTACTGCCTTTATACTAAAAGCAGTGAACACTATATGTAAGTCATAAGAAAATTCTTTCTGCTGATTTGGAAGTCATTCTCTGCTTTAAGAATATTCGTGTCCTTATTCGGAGTGTTAGCATCAAAGACAAGATTTATAACTATTATAATTCCCCCCATTTTCAATCCCCCGTACCCTGATGTGTTTTTTTCCATAGCACTTATTAGCTTGTGACATACCGTAAAGTTTACTTTTCAATTATCCTTGTTGCTTATTATCTATCTGTCCCCATTAGATTGTAACCATCACAAAAAGCAGAGATGTTTTAAGCAGTTTTGTGCACTGATACCTCTTCAGTGGAGAAGAGCTAAGTACATAGAATATATTCATTAAATTTGTTAACTAAAGTTAACCAATAAAATAATACTCCATCACTCCTAGCCCTAATTCATCTCCAAGGGATGAGGCCATTCAAGCACTGCTGTGCTGGCTTTTGTCCAGTATGTCCTTTGTATATGGAAAGGAGCTACTACTCAGCCAACTATAGGTCCCTCCCTTTGACTTCTTTGACAATTGTAGGACTGAGTTTATGCGGATTCACTCCTATCCTCTCACTGGGAGATAATCTGACCAGTGACCAAACGCTGAAAAGATTGTTGACACGGGTTAAAAATCAATAATGTACAAGGATCACAACAAACTTAGTGGCCCAGGGAGTAAGGTCCTAACATTGCTCTCATTAAAATCTTTCTGCAAGAATATCATGTTTTATATCATTTCTTTTACTTCTGCAGGACTTACGAAGCTTAACATATAGTCAAAATAGGATGCATTTTCAAATATCTCTTTTATATTAGAGAACACATTAGGGGGAAAAAAAAAACCCCACTATAATTTGGAACTCTTCCCACAGTAAATCTTTTTTTTAGATCATGCTTCTGTCCAATCATCCTCATCTCCCTCGTGTAG
>NW_006799025.1:8936-47505 GCF_000442215.2 Lipotes vexillifer | reverse complement strand
GTGTAGGGGCGAATGTGTTTGGGAGGCTAAAGCGTAAAGAGCACAAATAAGAAAAATATAGAGAACACGGAATACTGTACATATTGAGCCCTAGATAATTAGTAAGCGGTATGTACCTCAGCACATTTTCTTGACTTCTTCTCCAGTCATGTGCACAACATTAAATACCACATTGAAGTTGCCATTTTAATGGCTCTCCAGCTGTGAGAAAGTGGAAAGAGCGCTAGATTTACAGCAGAATACAACTTGAAATTCAGCTCTGCCTTCTACTAGCTGTATTACATTTACAAATTACTTAAATTTTCTGAGTCTCAGTTTTCTCTTTTGTAAAACTGTTAGAGCACCATTTCCTAGACAGGGTTCCGGGGAAAGCTCCCAGCGTGGCAGGTGGAATGTACTCGATCCCTCCACCTGTACCTTGGACACTAATCCTAGGTGTCTCTCAATAACTTTGCTCCAGCAAGTCTTTCTCCTGACAAGCATTCTTTTGTATCATTCCGGCACACAAATATGCTTCTTTCTCACTTTCTTAAAACAGACACACACACATACTTTTGATTACAGGGCTCTCCAACTATCACTCTATTCTCTCATTTCTTTGAGAGTAAAACTGCTCAAAAGTTTACAGTCTCTTCCCACTCTCTCTTTTATACACAATCAATTGAGCTCTTTCCCCTCCGCCCCACCCCTTTAGCCCCGCTTCTGTGGATGTCACTCCCATCTATAAATCCAATCAATGGTCACTGGCAAGTTGCATCTCACTTGACTTGTCAGCAACATTTAACACAACAAGACTGTATGTTCCATCTGTCTTGAAATACTTTCTTAATTTCACTCCAGGGCATCACACTCTCCTGGTTTTCCTCCTATCTCGTAGCCACTCAGCCTCCTTTTCTTTTCCTTTGTTTCCCATTTTTCAAATATTTTAATCACAGTTATTGAACCCCTCATCTTTTCCAACTACACTCATTCTCTGGGTGCCCTCCTCCATCCCAGGACTATAAACACCGTCTGCACACTGATGACTCTCAAATTCACGTGTCTAATCAAGACCACCCTGCTAACCTCATGACTCGTAGACCCAACTCCCTACCTGATGTCACCTCTTAGATGTTTAGCTGGCTTCTCCAACTTAACTTTTCCAAAATAAGTTTCTAATCTTCACAAACCTGCTCCCTCATCAGACTTCCCTCTCAATAGCAACTCAATCGTTCTGTTTGCTCAGTTCAAAACCTTGCTATTATCCTTGATTCCCTTCCATCAAAAAAACAAATATTGGCTTTAATTCAAAGTATATCCACGTACCGACCACTTCTCATTACCATCTCTGCTACTGCCCTAGTCCTAGGCACTGTCATCTCTTGCCTAACTGGTCTCCCTGCTTCCACTTTGCGCCTCTGCAGTCTGTTCTCAGCATTACAGCACAGTGATCCTATCTAAGATGTAGGTCAGATTATGCCATTTCTTGGCTCAGATCCTCCAATACCTCCCATCACATTCAGAGTAAAAGTCAAAATTCTTACAATGACCTTCAAGACCTTACATGATCCAACTTTTCATGATCTCTCTGACTTCATCTGCTACTCTCATACTTGCTGACTCACTCCAGCTACAACTGCCCTCTTGCTGTTTTGCGAAGACTCCAGGCACACTCCTGCCTCAGGACCTTTGCACTTCTTGTCCCTCAGACTGGAATGCTCTCCTCCCAGATATTCATGTGGCTCACTCTCACTCTCTGGAAGTGTTTGTTCAAATGTGTCCTTCTCAGGAAGCCCTTCCCTGGCTCAACTATTTGAAACTGCAAACCCCAATGCCTGGTACCCCCTCTGCCATTTCCCTGCTAATTCCTAACACACTATTCAATTTACTTATTTATGTTTTGCTTTTCTCTGTCCACAAGAGTGGAGGCTCCATGTGGGCTGGTGGTTTTGGCTGTTTTATTTTCTGATATATCTCCAGTATCCAGAATAGTGTCTGACATATAGTAGGTGCTTAATAAATGTTAAAAGAATGTTAGACATTAAGAAAAAAATTTTATTAAATAAACGGGGCAAAGGTTATACATTCACCTACACAATTCAGTCTTGCTTATAATTTGAATAAGTAAAATGTGTAAATTCTTAGAGTTTTATTCACACATTTATTCAGTAAACATTAAAAACCGGACTCTGGAGAGTATATTGTATAAAATTTTTGAATCACTATGTTGTACACCTAATGTAACTAATATAATATTGGAAATCAACTATACCTCAATAAAGTAAATAAATAATAATTTTTTAAAGTACTATGCCTAAAAAAATATAAACAAACAAACAAATAAATAGATAAATAAGAAAGATCATACCAACTGAAGGAGTTTATAGTTTAGGAAAAGAGTAAAGACACATGCACAAATAATGATAATAAAATATTATACATTCTGTATTAAAATATACTATAGAATAGATAATATAGATAGATTTAATTAATTTCTGAATTAATGTAATTGAGATTATACCGTTAATTAATTTCAAGGCGCTTTTGTATGATTGTATGACTGAACAAATCTTTTGATTATAAAACTCTGCTTCTTTGTAAGCTCATAAAGACTTACTTTTTAAAAAGTAAGATAGGTGTTCAAAAAATAAGACCAAAACTGATAAGCAACTGCCTCTTTTTTCATTTTAAGTAGAAAACTTTTGTGTTTAGGGCCATTATGTGTCACTATATCCTATAAAGAAAATGAGCAACAATAAAGGAAAATACTCTGAATTCTTCTCTGGCAGATTAGATCACTAAGACCTGGATATTTTTCTCTGATCTCTGTATTTTGCCTACTTCAATTTCTGCTTTGCTTTTGTTTTATAGGTTAAAATTCAATATAATATGAAGCAACTAAGTTACCAAAGTAACTCAAAAGATATGATCACTTTCATTGTAGGGTAATTCATGTGAATGTTAATATTTTTTTAGTTGAGAAGCTTATAAAACATTTTTATATTTTTATATGCACTTAGGCTCAGAAAGCTAAAAAAATCAGGTGTCCACTGGAATATTTTTCCTTTTATAAAGGAGTTTGAACTTACTTCATAAGTTAATTTGAAAGTAGTATGAAATATATATGCCCACTTAAAACATGTTCTAGAACACTTCCATATTAATGTCATTTATAATTAGAAAATATGGGGCTTTTTAAACAGACTTTATTTTTTAGCACAGTTTTAGATTCACATCCAAATTGAGTGAAAGGTACAGAGATTTTCTGAATACCCACTGCCCCCATACATGCATAGCCTCCCTCATTATCAACCTCCTCCAGCCGAGTGGGACATTTGTTACAACCGGTAAACCTACATCAACACATCGTCATTGTCGCTATGTAATGCCCCTCTTTATTTCTGACAATTTTCTTGATCTGAAATCTACTAAACCTGAAATTAATATAGCTACTCCTTCCTTTTTTGGTTAGTGTTAGCATGGTGTATCTTCTCCATTCATCTACTTTTATATGTGTCTTTTTACATTTAATGTGGGTTTCTTGTAGACAACATAGAGTTGGGTCTCATTTTTTGATTCACTCTGTCTTTTAATTGGTGAATTTAGACCATTGATACTCAAAGTGATTATTGATATATTTGGATTAATATCTATCATATTTGTTACTGTTTTCTATTTGTTGCCCTTGTTCTTGTTCTTATTTTTGTCTTCTTCTCTTTTTCTGCCTTTTGTGGTTTTAATTGAGCATTTTATGTGATTCTATTTTCTATCCACTCTTAGCATGTCTGTTGTACTGTTTTTTCACTTTCAGTTTTTTTAGTGGTTTCCCTAGAGTTTGGAATACACATTTATAAGTACTCCAAGTCCACTTTCAAATAACACTATACCAATTCATGGGTAGTGTGAATACCTTATAATAACAAAATAATCCTAACTCCTCTCTCTTGTCCCTTGTATTATTGCTGTCATTCATTTCACTTAAATATGTGTACATAAGCATATGTAAGCATAGATAAGCATACATATGTACATAATATATGTACATAATTAAACACATTGTTGCTATTATTATTTTGAACAAACTATTATCTGTTAGGGAGATTAAAAATAAGAAAAATAAAAGTTTGATTTGCCTTCACTTACTTCTTCTCTGATTCTCTTCCTTTCATTATGTAGATCTGAATTTCTGACCTATATCATTTTCCTTCTTCTAAAGAACTCCTTTTAACATTTCTTTCAAGACAGAATACTGGCAACAAATTTCCTCAGTTTTGTTTGTCTGGGAAAGTCATTATTTCTCCTTCACTTTTAAAGGATAATTTCTCAGGGTACAGAATTCTAGGTTGGTGAGTTGTTTTCTCTCAAACTTTAAATATGTCACTTCTTTCTTCTTGTTTGCGTGGTTTTTGAGGAAAGTCAGGTATAATTCTTACCTTCTGTCCTCTCTAGGTAAGATGTTTATTTCCTCTGGCTTCTTTAAGAATTAAAAAAAATTTTTTTGAGTTTCTATGGTTTGTAAATGATATGCCTAGGTGTGGCTTTTTTGGCATGTATCCTCTTTGGTGTTCGCTGAGCTTCTTGGACCTGTGGTTTGGTCTCTGACATTAATTTGGGGAAGTTCTCTCAGAGTTGTCCACAATGAACCTCCAGCAATTTGTCAATTACTGTTCAGATTTTCCTACCCTAGGACTGATTCCCATGGAGATTTCAGCTTGTGGGTTCTGATCTAGGAAGTTATTGATACAATTCTCTGTGTTCACCTGTCAATTCGTCCAGTTTTGGGGACAGCAGTTTCCCCTGTGACTTCATTTTTGTTATGAATCTAAAGGTTGTAGCCTTTTTAGTTTCTTCAGCTTTTTACTTGCTCTTGTTAGGACAGAGTAGCAACCTCCAAACTCCTTACATGCCAGACCAGTTGCAGGAGAGGGGGATTACTTCATTAAAAATGACATCAGAAAAACAATGTACCACTGATCTCTGAAAATCTTGATTTTCTTTTAAAGCAAATCTCTGAGAAATGAAACTTGCAGATATAATTTCAAATTGGCTGAATAAACCTTATGCCAAGATTAATATGAAAGATAAAATTAACTATATTATTAACTAAATATCGTTTCAAATTAAAATGATTCTGATTTTTTCAAATACATATTCTACTTGTAAAGAATTCATTGAGTAAATTCAAAGCATCCTGAAAGTTCTACACTTCTTCTCTCAAATACAAAGACTTTGTATCCCTGAGTTAGTAGGCAATTTGATAATGAAAGTATGGTTTTGATTTCTTTAGAAAATTTAGGCATTGTTCATTTATAATTTGGGAAATGCAGATTTTGTTTAGAAAAAAACCTGAACATTAACCGATGAGTTGAATAAATCTTATTTAGGCATTTCAATAGAGAGTCACTAGCTAACTTATTAGTTCTTTATCAATTCTTTCTTGTGATAAAACTGAATAAAAATGCATAGGGAGGGCTTCCCTGGTGGCGCAGTGGTTGAGAGTCCGCCTGCCGATGCAGGGGACACGGGTTCGTGCCCCGGTCCGGGAAGATCCCACATGCCGCGGAGCGGCTGGGCCTGTGAGCCATGGCCGCTGAGCCTGCACGTCTGGAGCCTGTGCTCCACAATGGGAGAGGCCACAGCAGTGAGAGGCCCGCGTACAGCAAAAAAAAAAAAAAAAAAAAAAATGCATAGGGAATAACAATTCTGACATATACCTATTAAGGTATTTATTTGTTGGCTGATATTACTAAGACCAGGGACCTCAAGTTTAGTCCATTAAAAATATTTATACTCTCCATATCTTACCCTGTTGAAGAAAGGTCCTGAGTCCTTCCAAGCATGCCCTGGGCTGACTGTTTGGAATTTTAATGCTCCTTAGTCGATATGGTCCATGGACTCAAGGCACCATTGGTTTTAAACATTGATAACACACCAAGAGCAGTGAGCAATTTCCCTAGAGTTTTCACTGCTGCTCTTGAACAAATTTGTTTGTTTTTCTTTAACCACTATTCACACTTAAATAGCACCCAATGTCCAGCTTGTTATCCTCTTCCAAATGTGAAGGTTTGTTCCCAGAGATGATTTGGCATAATTTTGATTAAAGATTGTTTTCACACATTTAAGAAAATAGCACAGTTAACAATGGAGACAAAGAGTGTGGCCCAGAGGATTAATAAAGACTAGTGAATACTGACAAATGAAGCATATTTGTTGTTTTCCTATTATTCACTCTTATTCTTGAAGTAGAGGGGCTGCCTAGCATCAGCAGAAGATGAAGTCTAGTGGGACTTAAGCATTAAACAGACATTGCAGCAAAGAAGTAAGAAATAAACAAGAAACTAGAAATAAAATTGTTGTATAGTGCAAATACAGCTTTCACAAGGAATTAAAAATGGACAATTTACCTATGGAGATTTCACATACATCTGCTTAATTCAGCATGATAAAATTTCTAATACAAATGTACTGTACTTTTTTTACTAAAAAAAGTGTATATCTGTCCTTAAGCAGTATAATAATTACATTAAATCTTTTCTTGTCATCATTTATAACTACTTAAAGCCTCATGCAATGTGTGATTCTATCAGGAATGTACAGTTCTCAACAATTCATTCCAATTTTTAAACTTTTTATTTTCCATGAAATTAATTCATGATTTTTTTTTTTAATTGTTAACAAATGCTTGCAATATTATTTAGATCACTCCCTTACCACAGTCCTCTCATTCAGAGATTTTCAAACTTGGGTATAAAGACAGGCTTTAGGAGATTTCTAAACACAGTATTTTAGGTAACTGAGCATTTTTCTCAGGACTGTCCATACCATTTTCTAGGTCCTCAAAGCTGCCAAACGCAAAAATAAAATGAGAAAACAAAGAACATTAAGAATGTATTTAAAACATTTAAATTGACTTACATTTATTTAAACACCTGGTCTGATGCTCAAGGCAGTAAACTAGAATGACCCTGCTTGTCTAAGAAAAGAAAACATTCATAATAGCAAAAATACTCAGTTCTTGTCAGTTTAAAGACATCATTGCTAATTTTAAAGTAAAACAAACCATATTCTACTCACTTATTCTTTTTTTTTTTTCGATATTTGAAAATGTCTCTGAATAACACAGGCAGAGTGGGAGTGTGGGAAAAGTAAAAGCCGTAGGCTCCTCTAGGGCCAGCTTCAAACCTTGCAAAATGCTGTGGTCCATCCTTGGGCCAATTACTTGACCAGACAAGCTTTTATCTTCCTAATCCAAATAGTGTCTATCATAAGATAGATGTGCTATCTCACACATGCTAACTGTCCAATACATATTAGCTTCAGTCTGTTTTCTTTCAGTTGCTGTAAAAGTGTATAAACAATATCATATTCCCATTTTTATTTGTACTCAGAAGTGATGTTTTAGTTATTGGTAACAGAGTATAGTGACTGGCTCTATTTTTCTCAGTCTTTAGAACAGAACATGTGACCGGAAAAAAGGGTCAGTGCTTCAGGAATTCACCAAACCAGTTTGTATCTTGGCCAAATTAGTTTTTAAGAATACTCAAAGCAAACCAATTGGGCTTGCCTAAATTTTATTTATACTGTAGATACGACAACACTTTGAAAGAGTAGAAGTTTGATTTAGAGGTGACCCTGAAGGTATGGCTCAAGCACCTCTGGTAAAGGAATTGGAAATGTGGTGATTCTGCAATATGGGACACCTCTGCACCAGCTCAGGGACACCAGGTCACCGAGGGTCCTGAGGAAAAGAGAAAGTTGGATGGCAAAGACAAACTTCCAATTTCTCACTATTATCCAGGACCATTTCACTCAGGTCTAGTCCTGTGGAAAACTATTGAGAAGGCTGATTCTCATAAAGTACTGGGAGTATTGTTTGTGCTGAAACTTTAATACTATGTGATTCTTTTACCATAACGATATTCCCGAAATTCTTATCAAGATTCAATAACATGACAGAATTCCCTGGGAATATCAAACAACAGAAATATCTTATAATTTCTGAAAAATAGAAATGAGTATTAATGGTGAGTTATTGAAAGGGATTATATGACCTGCTGAGGCAATATGTAAGTCTGTGATCATTTACACTTCTCCCAATTAACCCACTGCCGTTCACAATATATGAGCGTTATTTATAGTTAGAATGCAATCCAGTGATGAATTTAAATACTCTGTATTACATATGAATTCACCATAACATTTTGAATAATAATTACTCTGAATTTTTTCTACTTAATTTTCATTAGCTACATTTCTTGACATGGAAGTTATATTGAAACAATGTAAATATTTCATTAAGGAGAAATTTTTGCACTTTCTTCAAAACAATGCCTTCTGTACATCAATTATTTAATGTCATTTTAAAATTACATTTGTATTTTTGTAACATGAAGTGCTTTAAAAAGATGCAATTTTTGTTCCATTACTGAAGAACACAGACAGTACACTAAGTCAATTAACCATAAAGCTAAATATAGTGTCTAGCACTCCATACAGGAGTAAAAGTAAAATTATCCTTCATCTTAAATATTTCCAGCAGAAGATCTACTACAATTATTATACTGACCTTGATCAACAACAGTTCAATTTATGAAGATTATTAGACCAGCAGGAAATTAACTCAGAATTGGAGACTGTTCGAACAGCAAAAATCTATCACTTACTCAAGTGGGATAGGAGATTCCATAATATACGTTTAAAACTTGACTATAATACCTAAGAATCACTTTACCAATATTTTCTAATTTGGGTACAAAACAAGTAGCCTCCGAACAAGGTGTATAAGAAAAAACAAAAGAGAGAGAGAGAAAGAGGAGGGGGGTGAGGGGCAGAGAGGTAAGAAGGCTTTCCTTCTCTTTTTTCTTTTTTTTCAATTGAAAAAGGAAGAAGGAATAAGAAGGGAAAAGCCCTAGCAGATTTCCAAAAGTCAGGAAACCTTTGTAGGATGACACTGCCAATGGTAAAAAGCCCTGGGGATGGAGTGAATGAAAGAATTTTTAAGACTAGGGATGTTCAGTTTAAAAATATTTGGTATTGGCTGGATAACTGCCACTGTCCCATACATATTAGCTTCTCCTCCATTATACCAGATCTTCGGTAAAGTCTCCTGTACCCATAAGCTTTGTGAGATTGATATTTTTATCCCCTGCGCTCCCACTCCTAATTCCAGAAATCACATTTCCCATTTTGTCTGGCATGGTACAAAATAGAAACAGAAAGAGTGGGACTGAGAAGTATTTCAGTAGGAATATAGCTCAGCACTAGGGATAACCATAAAAATATAAGTTCTACAAGAATTTGCAGGGAATCTTGGGGAGTACATTAGAATGCCCACATGTTGTAGGATCATATTTTTATTCAATCTTACAAGATCTTAAGTAGCAGAGTGATTTCTGCTAGTAGTCATGTTATGACTGTAGTCATAACATGGTGGCATGTTATGCCACTGTAGTCATAACATGGTAGTCATGTTATGGTGAGGTAGGCAAAATATGGGTCCCCAAAGATGCCCACGTCCTAGTCACTGGAACCTGTGAATATGTTACCTTACATGGCCAAAGAAAATTACGGTTGAAGATGTGATTACATTTGATTATCAGCTGATTTAGAGATGTGGAGAATATTCTGCATTACACAGCCTCTGGATCAGTTCCGTCTGAACCAGGTATCATTCTCTGAACAATTAGCTGAGGCCGGGAAAGGGCCAAATTACATCCTCTAAGCATGACTATTGAGGTAAATTTACTCTTGGCTCAGAAACGTATGTTAAGGTCTGGTCAGATACTAGAACTGTGCTGTTATATAACAGAATTTAAGTTAATAATAGATAACATATTAACTCTCATTTCCTCCTTCATATGCCTGTATGCCTCAGTTATCCTTAAAATCCTTATCCACAGGAACCCCTGACCCCAACAGCTTTTCCATTCTTATTCCTAGACTGTGAATCCCACTAAAAATGGCCGCACAGTCACATAGACTGGTATCATTAACAAATTTGTAGTCTCTGATCTCTACTTGGTTTGCTCCTCCTACCACAGCCCCAGGAGACTATACCAAGCACCTAATCACCTCCCGCACCTCAGGATGTCTTTGTCCCATCACCTCTCATCCATGATAAACAGAGAGTAGAAATTAAAAGTCAGGAACTACCCTGACTTCTCTCCCTACTAAACATATATGTGTATCTACTCCTCTTAAACTCTTTATAACCTCAGAAGGAAGTGGCTTCCTTCCCTCTAGTCAAATATTATCCATCCATCTGGGCTCTCAAACTGGGCTTTTAAAAGACTGTCCTCTCTCTACTCTGTTATCTACTCTTTCTACCCTGAACCTTGTTCTGTCAACTGACCCATGCTTCTGAATGCAATATACATAAGAAACTCCCATATTAAAAAACATAATCTATCTTCCATTACCTCATCTTTATCTTCCATAATTAGTGACACATAAATCTTTATCTTTTGCTCAGATTAGACTAACTGAATTATAATTTATTTGATGATCAATTTATGAGATAGTTTTAGGAGATTTCTCTCTCATCTTCCACTTCAAAATAAGCACGAAGTCCTATCCATACTGCTTTCCAAGTATCTTCTGAATCTGTACACTTCTATCTCCATGCAATAGCTTGATCTGGACCATTATTTCTTACCTATACTTTTGCAACTGTCCAACTACTATACCAATATACTTGCATCTGTACCCATATACATTTCCCCTTTTGTCACAATGGATAAATTTATCCAAGCTTCTTTCTAACACTAAATTCCATTTTACAACGGATCCCATATCCTCTAATTATTCAAGGTCTTTTTTTATCTCCTGCATTTTCAAGTTTGCCCTCTTGTCGGATCATTTCCATTAACATACAAACAAGCTCTCCTATCTTCCATCTTAAAAACTAAAAACTCTCTTTTGACCCCACGTAAACCTCCACCCACTCTCCCTATTCTCTTTTATCTTTAGAGCAAAACTTTCCTAATCTCCAGTTTTTCTTTTCCCATTCTCTCTTCTTCCTCTTTTTCCAATTCTCTTTTGAACCTACTTCAGTCGGGCTTTTGTCCCCACCATAAACTGCTATGGTCAAGGTCACAAATAATCTACAAGTTTAAAATCAAGTGGTTTCTTCTCATTTCTTTGCTTCCTCTGTCTAACAATAACATTTAATACGATAATTTCACTCTTACCTTTTTGAAACTTTTTTTTTTATTGGATTTGTGGCACACGTTGTTCCCCGCCCCCCCGCCAGTAACACTAGCTACTCCTTCTCATACTCCTTTATCATATCCTCTTTTTATTTCCAACCACCAAATGTTGGAGTGCCACAGCACTTAGTTCTCTGACTCATCTGCTCAATAGACACTCATTCCCCAGGAAAATGATCCATCTCCATGGTTTAAAATAAATTTATATATGGGCTTCCCTGGTGGCGCAGTGGTTGAGAGTCTGCCTGCCGATGCAGGGGACGCGGGTTCGTGCCCTGGTCCGGGAGGATCCCACGTGCCGCGGAGCGGCTGGGCCCGTCAGCCATGGCCGCTGAGCCTGCGCATCCAGAGCTTGTGCTACGCAACGGGAGAGGCCACAACAGTGAGAGGCCCGCGTACCGCAAAAATAAATAAATAAATAAAAATAAAAAAATAAATTTATATGCTGACAATTCCCAAGTCTGTATTTCTAACCCAGATTTCTCCTCCAAATATAGTCTCATAAATATAATTCCCTACTTAAAATCTCCATTGTATGCTTATAGGCAGCTCAACTTAACAAAGTTATAGCAGAACACATGATATGACCACCCCTCCCCAACCTTTTTCCTAAAAGGGTCTCTTCAGCATCTTATGGAACAGCAGTTCCATCCTTACAATTGCTTCGGCCAAAAACCTTAAAGTTGTTCTTTCTTTCATATTGAAATCAGTAGCAAATGCTCTTAGCTCTGCATTCTAAGTATATCCTGAAACAAACACTCCTCACACCTCCACCTTCACTACAACCATTGTCCAAGCCACCAACACCTCTGTGCTGGATAAGTGCATGAGTCCCCTAACTGATAGTCCTAATTTCCTTACCCACATAGTTTATTCCCTACAAGGAGACAGAACTATCATTTTATATGAGATCGGTTATGTCATTCCTCTACTCAAACTCTCCATCTCAGAATAAAAGCCAAAGCACTTACCGTGGCAGAGGGGACACTGCATAATCCAGCTCCCAACCACTTCTCTTGTTTCTGCATATCTACTGGAGTGACCTTCCTGAATGAAAATCTGTGGGTGTCACTCCACTGCTTGGAATCCTCCAGGGTTCACCTCTCCTCCCCGCCCCACCTTCAGAATAAGCCCAGAATCCTTAGAAAAACATTCAATACTCTTCATTATCAAGCTCCTACTTACGTCTCTAGTCTCAGTTCTTGCCATTTCCCTTTCCAAGAGCACTCTACTTTCCAGCCAACATGAACTTCTTGTTTCTTCCTCATTAAATTGTGTACTCACACCTCCATTTTGTTGTATAAGCTCTTCCTTCAGCCTCAGATAACTCCCACATAGAAAACCCCTTTACCACCCACCAAGGAGGCCCCTTCTTTTGCTGAATAACCATTTCCTTGGACTCCCCTTAAATTTCTAAAGAAGAAGAACTTCCTTTTTTCTATCTAGAGTACGCTCCAGCAGAATATTGCATACAGAGTTCACTTCTCACATTGTATTAAAATTGTTAGTGTACTTGTCTACCTCCCTCTCTGAACAATTCATATGCTCATTGGGAGTGATGGGAATCATATCGTATTTATCCTTAAGTCCTTAGCATTTAGCACAGTGCTTGGCATATGGAAATTTTTCAAAAACATTGAACAATATCATCAACCAACACCAACTGTAAGTACAACCATATAAACTGAGTGGCATGCTTTGACATTTTAACCATTTAACTCTTTAATAATTTAACTATTTTACCATTTAATTTTTTAACCATTTAATCCAATTTAACCAAATTCAAATGAAAAAATAGTAGTGTAAGAGAGCGATTTATAATTTGATTTGCACTAATTTTTAATTCAGAATAACCACACGATGATATATTTAGAAATTAGATTATTCTGATATTTACAAAAGTATCCCATTTAATAATTGAGCTAAAATGTCCAAGTAAAATACTCCAGGAGACTATACAACTCTCTTTGCTCTCTTTTCAAGAGTCTGTGCTCACTAAACTGCTACACAATCTTCAATTTCATTTTCCTTCACTTTAATACAATTCTGAAGCTCTACTAGATAGCACACATAATAACATTCAAATGAAAAAACACCACCACACAATGATCGGTTACTAGCCTGTTTTACAGTTCTTCTTAGCGTAAGGACTTGCCTGACTTCAACCGTCATGAAAACGTCCCAGATTCTCTTGCCATGGTGCTTCTCTTTTTACTGTGATGGATGTTAAGTTAATCATGAAAGAGAAGAAGGGGAAAAATACAGGGAAAGGTCATCTGCTGATACCATGGCATGTGTTGCCTTTAACCTGGTGTTATAATGCTTTGAACCACCACTCTTGCTACTTCGGACATTACTGGAGCTATATTGTGTGTTAAGATCATTAAACTGTGTGGATTATGTCAACTATTATCACAGAAGCAGGTGTCAGAATTTTCCTCTCCATTCTGACTAAATGCTGGTGCCAGACACATTATGTTTGCTTCATTTTATTCTTCTTTATTCCCCCTCTGATGCACTGTACCCATCACAATGTTTTCTTTCATTTGTTTGACACTCTCCTGTGTATAAAATATTTTCAACACAAGTTATCTCACACGAGCCTCACGATAATGCTGGGTGGTAAGCAGGGCTAGAATTGTTTCATAAATTTAATAAAACATAAAAGTATCATAGTAGGTACCATTCATTTATTGAAAACCTTCTTGATACCAGACACTTTAATAAGTACTTTCCATCTTTCTTAGTCTCATAAACACACGTTTTGTAGTTGAAGACACAGAAGCTAAGCAACATCTTCAAGGTCAAAAATAGTGTCAAAATAGGGCTTTCTAAGGCAATATATAATATATATGAAGATATACACATATATATGTGTATATTATATATGCATGTGTATATGTGTTTGTGTGAATATATATTTACTCCAAGGCCCACATAAAGCATAAACTTACTTCCCTTTCAGGAGGTCACAAGTTAGGAAAAGAATTTATGGTGTAAGAGATTTTTAAAAAGCTTTTCATCTGAGATGACATCATTTCAGTTAATTCAGGGAAGTGACTCAATTCTTAGGTGGGAAAACCTTGCCTTCTTCACACAAAGTTACAGACAGCTGGAACTCAGGAATATTTGCTAAATTTACTAAATTGGCTAGAAAGCTTCCAGAGTCTTTGAAGACATGACTATCCACTTCGCCCTGGTCTTTTCCTGTGGTAATGCTAGTAGGCAGGATGGCTGAGAAGAATGAACCAGAGAACAGAGAGGAATGAAGAGTGAGCGCAGATCTCTTCTGACTGGGACATGAGAAGTTAGCAAATGATATAAACAGTCTTTCCATGGAAGCAACCTAAATGTCCATCAACAGATAAATGGACAAGGAAGATGTGGTATATATACACAATGGATATTACTCAACCATAAAAAATAATGAAATAATGCCATTTGCAGCAACATAGATGGACCTAGAGATTATCATACTAAGTAAAGTAAGTCAGAGAAAGACAAATATCATATGATACTCCTTATATGTGGAATCTAAAATATGATACAAAATGAACTTATTTACAAAACAGAAACAGACTCACAGACATAGAAGACAAAGTTATGGTTACCAAAGGGCAAAGGGGAGGGGGGAGGGATAAATTAGGAATTTGGGATTAGCATATACAAACTACCATTTATAGAATAGATGGACAACAAGGTACTACTGTATAGCACAGGGAACTATATTCAATACAGGGAAGCCACCCACCCCCTCCCAATCTTGAAGGAGACGCCTTGGGTAGGAGATGAGCGTCATCATTCAACAGACCAATCACAAGTAATGAAATTGAAATTGTGATTAAAAATCTTCCAACAAACAAAAGTCCAGGACCAGATGGCTTCACAGCTGAATTCTATCAAACATTTAGAGAAAAGCTAACATCCAACCTTCTCAAACTCTTCCAAAAAATTGCCGAGGAAGGAACACTCCCAAACTCACTCTGTGAGGCCACCATAACCCTGACACCAAAACCAGACAAAGATACTACAAAAAAAGAAAATTACAGACCAATATCACTGATGAATATAGATGCAAAAATCTTCAACAAAATAGTAGCAAACAGAATCCAACAACACATTAAAAGGATCACACACCACGATCAAGTGTGATTTATGCCAGGGATGCAAGGATTCTTCAATATATGCAAATCAAACAATGTGATAAACCATATTAACAAACTGAAGAATAAAAACCATATGATCATCTCAATAGATGCAGAAGAAGTTTTGACAAAATTCAACACCCATTTATGATAAAAGCTCACCAGAAAGTGGGCATAGAGGGAACCTACCTCAACATAATAAAGGCCATATACAACAAACCAAGAGGAAACATCATACTCAATGGTGAAAAACTGAAAGCATTTCCTCTAAGATCAGGAACCAGACAAGGATGTCCACTCTTGCCACTATTATTCAACATAGTTTTGCAAGTCCTAGCCATGGCAATAAGAGAAGAAAAACAAATAAAAGCAATACAAATTGCAAAAGAAGAAGTAAAACTGTCACCTTTTGCAGATGACATGATACTATACATAGATAATCCTAAAGATGCCACCAGAAAACTACTAGAGTTAATTAATGAATTTGGTAAAGTTGAGGATACAAAATTAATGCTCAGAAATCTCGTGCATTCCTATACACTAATAACGAAAGATCAGAAAGAGAAATTAAGGAAACCATCCCATTCTCCACTGCAGCAAAAAGAATAAAATATCTAGGAATAAACCTACCTAAGAAGGTAAAATACCTGTACTCAGAAAACTATAAGACACTGATGAAAGAAATCAGAGATGACATAAACAGATGGAGAGATATACCATGTTCTTGGATTGAAAGAATCAATATTGTGAAAATGACTATACTACTCAAAGCAATCTACCGATTCAATGCAATCCCTATCAAATAACCAATGGCATTTTTTACAGAACTAGAACAAAAAATCTTAAAATTTGTATGGAGACACAGAAGACCCTGAATAGCCAAAACAATCCATTTTTTCCCTTTTTTGAGGGAAAAAAGCAGAGGTGGAGGAATCAGACTCCTTGACGTCAGACTATACTACAAAGCTACAGTAATCAAGACAATATGATACTGTCACAAAAACAGAAATATAGATCAGTGGAACAGGATTGAAAGCCCAGAGATAAACTCATGCATCTACGGTCAACTAATCTATGACAAAGGAGGCAAGGATATACAATGGAGAAAAGACAGTCTCTTCAATAAGTGGTGCTGGGAAAACTGGAAAGCCACATATAAAAGAATAAAATTAGAACACTCCCCAACACCATACACAAAAATAAACTCAAAATGGATTAAAGACCTAAATGTAAGACCAGACACTATAAAACTCTTAGAGGAAAACATAGGAAGAACACTCTTTGACATAAATCACAGCAAGATCTTTCTTGACCCACCTAGAGTAATGGAAATATAAACAAGAATAAACAAATGAGATCTAATGAAACTTAAAAGCTTTTGCACAGCAAAGGAAACTATAATCAAGACGAAAAGACAACCCTCAGAATGGGCGAAAATATTTGCAAACGAATCAACAAAGGATTAATCTCTGAAATATATAAACAGCTCCCATGAAGCTCAATATTAAAAAAACAAACAACCCAATCAAAAAATGGGCAGAAGATCTAAAGAGACATTTCTCCAAAGAAGACATAGAGACGAAGAGGCACATGAAAAGCTGCTCTACTTCACTAATTATTAGAGAAATGCAAATCAAAACTCCAATGAAGTATTACCTCATACTGGTTAGAATGGGCATCATCAGAAAATCTACAAACAACAAATGCTGGAGAGGGTGTGAAGAAAAGGGAACACTCTTGCACTGTTGGTGGGAATGTCAATTGATACAGCCACTATGGTGAACACTATGGAGGGTCCTTAAAAAACTAAAAATAAAATTACCATATGACCCAGCAACCCCACTACTGGGCATATACCCAGAGAAAAACATAATTCAAAAAGAAACATGCACCCCAATGTTCACTGCAGCACTATTTACAATATCCAGGTCATGGAAGCAACCTAAATGCCCATCGACAGATGAATGGATAAAGAAGATGTGGTACATATATACAATGGAATATTACTCAGCCATGAAAAGGAACGAAATTGAGTCATTTGTTGAGACGTGGATGGACCTAGAGACTGTCATACAGAGTGAAGTAAGTCAGAAAGAGAAAAACAAATATCGTATATTAACACACATATGTGGAGTCTAGAAAAATGGTACAGATGAACGAGTTTGCAAGGCAGAAATAGACAGATGTAGAGAACAAATGTATGGACACCAAGCCGGGAAAGTGGGGGTGTGTGGGGGTGGGATGAATTGGGAGACTGGGATTGACATTTATAATATTAATGTGTATAAAATAGATAACTAATTAGAACCTGCTGTATAAAAATATTAAATTCAAAAAAAGTAAAATAAAATAAAAATACTCAACAACAACAACAACAAAAGCATTTTATGGTACCTGTAAAGATGCAATGGAAAGAACACAGCATCATTTCTGTGACATTCCACCACAAAATATGCAATTTGTGCCTAATCATGAGGAAACATTGGACAAAGCTAAACTGAGGGATCACAGAGACAACACTGATCTATAACCTTAAAATTTATGTCAAGGTCATGAAAACAAGAGAAAGACTTGGGAACAATTGTTTTTTAAGAAAAGAAGCTAAAAAGACATAACCAGGTGGAACACATGATCTTAGACTGGATTCTTTTGCTATAGTTGATATGATTGAAACAGTTGAAGAAAGCTAATTGGGTCCCTGGACAAAGGGAATTTGGGACTGACATGTACACACTGCTATATTTAAAAGAGATAAACCACAAGGACCTATTGTATAGCACAGAGAACTCTGCTCAATATTCTGTAATAACTTAAACGGGAAAAGAATTTGAAAAAGAATAGATACATGTATACATGTAACTGAATCACTTTTCTGTACACCTGATATTAACATGACATTGTTAATCAACTATATTCCAATATACAACAAAAATTTAAAAAAAGAAAGTATAAAGGCGAATCACAGACAGGGAGAAAATACTCACAACATAGGTATCTGTCAAAAGACTCATCTACATTATAAAGAACTCCTACAAATAAATTAATAAAAGACTAAAACATTTTTAATGGAACAAAGATTTAAATAGATACTTTAGAAGATATTCAAATGGACAATAAGCAATGGAAAGTTGCTCAAAGATTTACTTATTAGAGAAATGCAGATTAGAACCACAATGAGCCAAAATTTAAAAGACTGACAATACCAAAAGCCAGCAAGAATGTGGAGCAAATAAAATGCCTTTATATTGCTAGTGTGGATGTAAAATGGCAGTATTAGATACTGGCAGTATCTAATAAAGTGAAACACATGTCTAATTAAAAAGAAAAAAAAAAGGATATATTTGTGTTCTTTGTATTACCTTTACAACATTCTTGTAAGTTTGAAACTATTGGTTTGTTTGTGTGTTCTTTAACTACATGACTCCAAAGTCAAATCTACAAAGCTTCAGTTTCTTCTTTTTCTTTGATTTCGTATTTTGGTAGAAATGTGAGAAAATGCTAGCCAAGAAGCCATTTGAAACCAGAACTGAGTTTACATGCATTCTTTCAGGAATTTGTCTTTTGCACCAAGAAAGGTATATCTGTATTTTACAAACCACATTTCTGATGTTTCTTTGAAATAGGTATCTCGCATAAGAAATAGGGAACTGTGGCCCCCCAAAAAAAGAAAATAAAATCATTAGCAAACAGGAAAACCATCCTTTAGTTATTACTCATAAGACACTGACAAAATTTAAAATGATACTGCAGAAGTCCCTACAACTTAAATCAAGGTGAAAATTAAATTGAGGTATATATAGTTTGAGAATTTTTTAAAAATCAGGATGATTTTTCCATCCATTGCCTGAGTGACTTGATGAGTTTCTGGAACACCTTTTGACCTGAAAAAGCTAAAATTAATATATTTCCAGATACCCAGACTCCCCCAAAGTATTATTTCCAAGTAGATGAATATAATTTGAATCAGCAATGTTCCCAGCAAGTCAGCTAAGCCACTCTCTTGCATTATAGGATTTATGTCATGAGTATTAATCCACCCATTAACCTGACTTCAAGGATTTTACATTATAGGATTTCCTTCTCTTCTCTAAAAGCTTATTCTGTCACTCAAACCTTCTTAAAATGATGAGGTTTTCATATCAAAACTTGAAGAAATTATTTTTCTGTCCAGAATGTTAAGTTGATTAATACCTTATTTTAAGATGAATAATCATGAAATTAACCCACGTTCTCCCTAGGATCTACCTTTATTTATTCCTAGATACTTGGTATTACTCCTTTCTGCTGCCTTCCAGTTTAACTCCTTTTCCTCATTTATTCATCATAAAAGCTCCCATTAATTTATATTTTTCTAATTGTTTCCCCAGATTTAATGTAATTTATTTATGGTTTAATACAATACTCAAAAAATCAAAGACACATTCAGGAAATAATATAATAATTTAACCATTTATGTTGAACTAAATTCCCAAATTGCTGGAGGGATTTATTATACGGGCTTGTGCTTCCTTAGCTAGAGACCACCAGATAAACTAATTGAGCTGATTATATTTCATTTTTCTTTTTAATAGATTTGAAATACAGAGTTTCTAGTTAATAGATTTGTTTATATTGAACTAACTCCAATTACAGAATATTAAAACTCAGAAATGTTTAAAATTGGAAGTAATTCTTTTAAGATTTAGGCATAACTCCAAAAATTCATTATTGCAATCAAATTACACAATCTGGTGGAAATGTAGACAGAAGTTGGACTCAGATCTCTTCAGCTGGGTCTCAGTTATGCAGGTATCAGCGAAATAACATCAGAAGGATCACAATCTCTCAGTAAAGTTCCTTGTCTATAAAACAAAGATAATAAAATTTTCCTACATAGATTTTTTTTCAGGAGCCATCATGGAAAGAGCATTTGACTGTGTCCAATCTCTGTCCTGAAGATTTTCATTTGCAAAGATTATTCTAACACCTGGAAGAGCAGGGTATTCCCCTAAAGTCAGGGATAAATCAGTGGACAAACATCCCACGCTGGATGAATCTTAAAGAATGATACAGAATCATCTCCCTCATATTTATCCCCCACTGGGAATAATCCCTAGAGTACCTGAAAAGAGTATTAGGAGTTCACTGAACACTCACTATGTGCAGGTCTCATCCAAGACATTGTAATCATCAAAGAGAAGGTTACCATTTGGGGGTTAAATGAGCTATCCTCAAGTAGAAACCAATTCTCTAGTGTTGACTGAATTGGGTTGTCACATTTTCAAGAGAAATTTCCCCTTTGAGTGAAAAAACTACTCTTTAAGCAGAACATTGGTAGGAAAGGCAACAGGACGGAGCCAGTACCAGTAGCAGAAGAGGAGACAGTAGTGGATTGGGCATGGCATCCGCACAAAAGGAAATGCATGACTTTTCTATCTTTGTATCAACACCCACAAAGGAGGAAAGTCAAAATGCAGCGATAAAGATAAGACAGGAGTTGGAACTCAGGTAAAGACAGGGAGTCAACAGAAACTGCTTCAAGGTTGGTAGCAATCTTTTACCAAATGAATATTATATTATGTATAACATTAATATGTAAAATGAATGAAAATAAGAAGTAAGGTCCTCAAAACATTTAGATATTCACTTTGTGTAGGAAGTGCTTTCTTGTTTGTGATACTGACATGTCCCGGCCCAACTACTAAAATTAACAAATAAGAAGGAAAACAAGAGATTGAGCCAGAATTATTTGTTGCTTGTTCATACTTCCATCATAAAATGCAGCACATAATTATACTAGAACTGGTCATAAAGAACTATGAGAAGGTGGTGTCAGGACACGTAGGGAACACAGAATTTCAGGGGGAAAATGATCCCCAAGTCAAATGCAATCGAGAAGTCCAAAATATGACTGCAGGTCACAATGACTGTGAGAGCAGTTTCTGAATATCTGTAAACAGGCACAAGGCCAGACTGTAGTGGGTTGAATAGGAAATGGGAAGCGAGAAAGTGAAAGAGTATGTATGAACCATTTTATCTTGATATTGAGGAGAAATTAGATTAGCGAAAACCAGGGACAAAAGAGTCGATCCATTTTTAGAAAAAATAATATCAAATTTTTCATGAAAACACTGGTTGTAGAACTTAAATGTTCTATTTAACACTTAGTCATGCACAAACTTTTAATAAATTCCTTCCAAATCAGTTCCACTTACTAATCAACTTTCACCTTCTCATTATAGAAATGATCACACAATGAACAGCATTAACTGCATTACTAAATATCCAAGTGATCAAGTGACTCCCGTATGCCTCTGCTGTCAGGGTTCCCCCACGAAGCCCCATTCAGTTGAATAGTTTACCGACTTTCATGAGTAAGGTCTTATCCCTTAGAACACACACACCACACTGAATAGTAAAATGAGAAGTGATCAATTAATTTCTATCTCCAAATTCAAATTTCCATGAATGTTTTATTTTCCTATTTTCTTTTAAGCCTAAAGAATTCTCCTTTTTCCAAGATCTAAGTGCTAACTGTGTTGTTGTCATAATAGCCCTTGAATAAAGAACATCTTATGTGAAATAAAGGGCCCCATTCTAATATTAACTTTACCATTCCTTATTCATCTTAACAATTCATTTGTGGCCTGTGCTACATTTTATGCGACCCTAAGATTCCATTAAACCTTTTAAAATTACCAGGCTTGTCACTATTTCTTTATACCAATGAGTTCTGGGTCAAGGCAGACACCGAAGCGTTCTGGGCTCGCCTCCCTCCATGGGCACACCGAATCTGCAGCTAAGTATGAAACAACTTCCTCTGAAATAAACCTCATCTCTGAGCAAATGCTATGCATCAGGTGAATGAGAGAATTAAGACCCACGTGGAAGAAGGTAGGGGAGCCTGGGTCACATCTCCCCATAAACCGCACCCTGGGGCAAAGCAATGCGCCATCGGGAGGGAACTCAAACCCCAGAGCTTCTCCCTGAGGAGTGTGGGGTTTGATGCCCACATTGGAGACCCCAACTTTTAAGACCAGCCCCTGACTGTAAAGTTCCTAAAACATCTAGCTTTAAAAACCTCCAGGGCTCGGTCCACAATACCCACAAGGTTAAAATAAAACGGTCTAAGAAACAGCCTTATAGGGCTCCAGCTCCCTGACTCACCAGCTCCAGGGCTCATGGTGGACGCAGAGGATGCAGAGGTCCCAGACTTCTGTAAATGAAGCTCATTTGCTTATCTTAAAGCAGGAGGGGCAGTCATCTAATTTAGCACACATCTGGAGCCTGCTGGCTGGCGGGCACCGTCTTCACACTCTCCCTGTGCCTCGCTCTATTTTTTTTTTTTAATGCTAAAGTGTTTTTCTTTTCTTTTCTCTTCTTTTTCCTGCAGATGCTAGCTATACACTCTCCTTCTGTCCATCTCCAGCTGGCAGGCGCCGTCTTGGCGCGCTTTTTGCCTGGCGCCATCTTTCTCTCTCTCTCCTTGCTGGTCACGCCATCTATACCCTCCGCCTCACCTCCACCCCAGGGGAAGCACCCCATCTTCACACTCTCCCTCTGCAGTGCTCCTGAGCGCCAGTCTCCTGGAGGGAAGCTTTTAAGTGCATCTGGTGCCCTGGTTTTTGCAGCTGCCACCCAGGGGACACCTCTGGATCGCTGACTCCGTGGCCGACGGGACTTAAGCCAGGGCCCCACAGGCCTGTACATATTTGCATATTTTCAAAGCTGCTGCCTGAGGGTCTGGCTTCCAATCTGCCTGAATCTCGGTGCTGCCTGAGATCCTTCCCTTTGGGACACTGATAGTTCTAGGAAAACCCTCAACTACTGGGAGCCACTAAAACTAAAATAGGCCACTTGGACGATCACAAAGGTTTGAGGGACAACCAAGAGCCAGGGCAGGGTTGAACGATGACGCCTATCTCCTACCCAAGGCGTCTCCTTTAAGACTGGGGGGAGGGGGGCTTCCCTGGTGGCGCAGTGGTTGAGAGTCCGCCTGCCCATGCAGGGGACGGGGGTTCGTGCCCCGGTCCGGGAGGATCCCACATGCCGCAGAGTGGCTGGGCCCGTGAGCCATGGCCGCTGAGCCTGCGCGTCCGGAGCCTGTGCTCCGCAGCGGGAGAGGCCCGCGTACCGCAAAAAAAAAAAAAAGACAGGGGAGAGGGGGCTGTTTATCTAATGCGTAGACATCAACACAGAGTCAAGCAAAACGAAGAAATCGAAGACTATGTTCCAAACAAAAGAAAAGGTAGAACCTTAGGAAAAGCCCCTAATGAAATGGAGGTAAGTAATTTAACTTTATATCAATTTTCTTAAATTTACCCTCATGGCCTGTGGATCTTTGATGTCCTGAACACTTTAGAACCAAATTTCTCTAATTAAAAAAAAAAATTCTCCAGGAATACAGTCTCATCCCTTCCCATACACTTTGCCATCTCCCAAAGAAGGAATAATCAACAAATCTTCTTTTCCTATGTGGATTTCAACAGGATTTGTGGGTAAATGGTAATAATAACAGGAATAAAGATGCAGACATAGAGAACTGACTTCAGGACACGGGGAGGGGGAAGGGTAAACTGGGACGTGAGAGAGTGGCATGGACATAAACACGCTACCAAATGTAAAATAGAGAGCTAGTGGGAAGCAGCCCCATAGCACAGGGAGATCAGCTTGGTGCTTTGTGACCACCTAGAGGGGTGGGATAGGGAGGGTGGGAGGGAGATGCAAGAGGGAGGGGATATGGAGATATATGTATACGTATAACTGATTCACTTTGTTATACAGCAGAAACTAACACAACAATGTAAAGCAATTTTACTCCAATAAAGATGTTTAAATTTTTTTTTAATTTAAATTAAAAAAAATAGTAATAATAATAAGATAATAATCCACAAAGGATTAAGGTGCTCATACCTTCTCATCTTGGGCCTTTGCTAGAATGACCATAAACTTTATCATCCGAACTAGGAAACTCTGAAAAGTGAAAGGGGGTGTTTTTCATAACTATACAAAAAGATAGGCTTTGACTAGGACAAAATCAGGGAAACCTGACTTTTTAGCTATCCCGTCACTCAAATTTTTAGCTATCCTGTACCAGGAAACAATAAATACTGAAGGAACTACAGCAACTACAGTAAGGAGTGGGGATAGTGGGGGTCTGTGTCTTGCTCTTACAGCTCCTATAAATTCCACTCTTACTTTGATGTGCACCATTGCTGCAGGATAATGCTGGCACTATCTGAAAATGGCTGACCTTAGTTATAAACCTCTGTACCGGACCAATTCCTTAAACTACATTCTAGCTGCCTTTTTCTCCAGCTTTCTGACTTCATTTCTTTCCCCCCATTCTTGAGCTTGCCTCATTCTTTGGACTTGCTGTATGTAGTACTGTTTTTTGACTGCAAACTTGGTTTCCTTTCAACTGTGACTTGGATTCTCCCCAGGCAAAACTGGGTTCAGTTCCAACATGAGACAACATAAAATGCTAAAATTACTTACCCAAATTTTCCTTTACCCTTTTATCATGGAAAGAACTACGGGAGTCATGAATTAATTCATTCTCAATTACTTTGAATGCCATAGTTCTGGATCAAAAAATAATCTTCTCTCAGAATATGACCCCAAACAAGTGTAATGTTAAATATTAACATATTTTTATCATTTCCAGTTGTAATTATTTCAACAGAAAACAGATGCAAACAGATCATTTTATAAGCAGTCATCAAACTCATGGAGTTAACATTGGTTGCTAGTTTAGAAAATAAGCTACTAAACCTTCTTCCATTATTATCTAAATAGCTCTATAAATAAATATGTCATTTGCAGTCTGAAAGAGTTGGTTGGCAAAGCTGAGTGACATCCCAGTTTATTTTAAATCAGGGCTTCCAGTTTGGCAAGTTTGGGAGTTTTCTTGTAAATAATTGATTTATGACTAGTCTAGTTTTGTACTTAGTGCCAATGGGAATGCAAGGAAGTTTAGTGTATATCTTTGTTTTAATGCATCTGGGAGACATACTACAAATTAAGATGACAGATGGGAAGAACCACCATTGACTTTGGGACAATTCAGAGAGGGTTTCCAAGAGCCCATTAATTTTTGTGTTCCAAAAGTTTAGGCACTAGCTTGAAAATAATAAATTAACTATGCTAGCATAATGAAAAACCTTTGCTTTTGTATAATGGGGAAAAGCACAAAAAACATACATCTACATATTAACACCCAACCTAATGGTCGTTTAGCCCTTTTTTAATTCCCTAGCAGTTTACAAATTATGATACCACCACTCTGAAATGGAAATTTGTGACACTTGGGAATTCTAGAGGACACTTCTGAAGCTGGAATTATTCCAATTTCCATCATGATATAACATTTCTCCAATCTGAGAGATGTAAAATAACATATGTTTTCTGTGTGAAATGCCTGTTCTGTAGGTAGATTCAACCAACTGCTTGCAGGACCATTATTCATTTGGGGTGGATTAAATGTAGTAGATGATTAAGGAATGGTGAATAGGGTGGGCGATCCTAGTTGATAAAATGCTGGGAAAATACTGCTTAAACTGCATTTTTAATATAATTTTTAAAGGTTACTTTCCATTTATAATTATTACAAAATATTGGCTGTATTCCCTGTGTTGTACAATACATCCTTGAGCCTATCTTACATCCAAGAGTTTGTACCTTCTACTCCCCCACCTCTAAATTGCCCCTCCCCACCCCACTGGTAACCACTGGCCTGTTCTCTATATCTGTGAGCCTACTTCTTTTCCGTTATTTTCACTAGTTTGTTGTATTTTTGAGATTCCACATATAAGTGCTATCATACAGTATTTGTCTTTGTCTGACTTATTTCACTTAGCATAAAGCATTTAACATAAACAATGCCTTCAATAAATAATCAGTAACTTCTCAAATATCACTTATTTTATTCCCCAAGAATGTATTTATTTTAAAATCCATAGTTACATGTATTTATTATTGAGGAAATTGACCTGTGGGTTTTTAAGATGTTTTACTTTAAATCTGACACACACCCCATAGACAAATGAATGTTTCATATCATTTATATTGAATACATATGAGACCTTATTTCTGAAATCTGAAAAAGGCAGTTACAATTATCAAAAGGGAAATATATTTCAGTGTCACTTACTGAAATTTTACCACATAATTTCTTGCTTTAAAATGAAAAGACTCAAAATTACCAGATGAGTTTTACCTTTTTTTTTTTTTCCAAAACAAAGCTTGTGAAAAAATCAAGTATACAAAGAGCTCTCCTGAACCATGTTCAACTCTAGTCCCCCTAGTGGGATAGATGTAAAGAATGAAAGACTCCAATTCACCTTTGAGAAGAAAATGGGAGGATAATGCTGATGAGGCAGCAATAGGACATTTCAAAATAAAAGTGCCAGTGTTCAGATCCCTGGGGATCTCAACCAACATCCAAACTCAGACAATCTCTCCATATTATTTAGGAATGTGTGTTCTCATCCACAACAAAATCAAAAATAAATTGTGCCATCTCTCGCTTGTATGTGTTTGTGTGTGTGTGTACATATATATACATACTCATTCTTAGAAAAAGAGCAATTATAAAATGTGAACTGTTAGGCGAGTTCTCTGGGATCTCCCAAGAAAGCTGGTCAAAAGGATAATGAGAGGAAAACAAAAACTAACTTCAGTTTGTGTAGTGCGAAGGCAAAGAAATAAGTGTTGGCTCTTTCCAACACTCATGGTCACCTGCTCAAAATCTAAGGGGAATGCCAAACCTGTATCGTGCCTTTATACAGACCTTGACTCTAAGTCCTCTCCAATGTCTGAGTGCCTTCAGTCAAGACTGCTCATCTAATTTGGTTAAAGCAGAGCACAGCCATAATTTCAAAACCATTAAGTTCCAGTAATCAAAAACCTAGATTGCATTCTGGTCACAATTAAACCTCCCTTCCAAAAATGCAAGCTCTTTGACAAAAATGTCCATAGAAGCAACCAGAAATAAAAACGACTTCAATTTCCAAGCATTCAATCTACCATTTACTACCATTTCACTCCTACCTCTAGTCCAAGTTATCATTAACACTCATCCAGGCAAGTTATCTGCCTCAAGAAATCTTTTTACGGGGTCTTTACTCCTGTTGTTTCTCTTTCCATGCTCCACAAATATTAACAAGTGCATCAAATCATATCACTTCTCTGTTTAAAATACCCTAATGTCTTCCCCCTAGAATTAGAACAAAATCCAAAATCATTACCATGGCTGGGAAGCTCTGCAATATCTGGCCTCTGCCTATCTCTTTGAGTTCATCCCCTGTATCTTTCTCTAGTTTGCTCTTCTGTGTCCACATTGGCCTTGATGCTGATCCAGTGTTCTCATGACAAAGCATTTGCCCTTGCCTGCCTCTCTGCCTGCACACTTATTCCCCAAATGTCCACATGGCTCAGTTCGTTTAGGTGTCTGTTTAATGCCACCTCCTCAGAGCCCTTCTCTGACCAAGTGGTCAGAAAACCCTTGCGTTTTCAATTCTTTACATCTGAAACATTGTTCAAATCATATGACCTTTCTGGGATTCAATTTCCTATCTATTGCTGTATAACAAGGGCTATAGACTAAATGTTTATGTCTTCCCCAAACTCATAAGTTGAAGTCATAAACCCCAAAGGTAACAGTATGAGGAAGTGGGGTCTTTGGAAGGTGATTAGGTCATGAGGGCAGAGCCATCATAAATAGGATTAGTGCCCTAATGAGAGAGACTCCAGATAGCTCTCTTGTCCCTTTCACCATGTGAGGACACAATAAGATGCCTTATGAACCAGGAAGTGAGTCTCACCAGACACCAAATCTTCTGGCACCCGGATCTTGGACTTCCCAGCCTCCAAAACTGTGAGAAATAAAGTTTTGTTGTTCATAAGCTACCCAGTTTGTGGTACTATGTGATAGCAGCCTGAATGGACTAAGACAACAATTTACCCAAAAATGTAGCAGCTTAAAAAAATGAATATTTATTATCTATTTTTCTCTGGATCAGGAATCCAAATGCAGCTTTGCTGGTGCCTCTCGCTCACGTTTTCTCTCAAAGCTATAATCGAAGCGTAGGTCTAGTTATATCAAAGCTCTACTGGATATACTTCCAAACCACCTATATGGCCGTTGGCAGGCCTCAGGTCCTCATTGGCCATTGACTGGAGATATTAGTTCCTTAACACATGGACCTCTCCATAGGGCAGCTCACAACACAGCAGCTGCTTTCCTTCAGAGCAAGCCTATGAGAGACAAAGAAAGGAAATGGAAAATGGCAGCTACCTTTTCTTTGTAACCTGATCTTGAAAAATATCCCATCACTTTTTCCATATTCTGTTCTTTAGAAATAAGTCACTAGGTCCAGCCCACACTCAAATAATCAGGAGAGAACTGTGGCTTATTGGAGGTCACCCTCCAATGGGTGACTGCCTGCCACACTCGAGTATAAAGTGGAAATAATATTGCCTGCCACACAAGGTGGTTGGTTATAAAAGCACAACATAAATATATTCTCACTGACTTATTTGCATATACAGTTTGTTCTTGGTATCCATGGGTTCCACATCCTCGGATTCAACCAAACACAGACCAATAATATTTAAGAAAAAAAAATCCAGAAAGTTTCAGAAAGCAAAAGTTGAATTTGCCACATGCTTAGCAACTACTTACATAACCTTTACATTTATTTGCAACTATTTACATAGCATTTACATTGTGTCAGGTATTATACGTAATCTGGAGATGATAAAAGTATACGGGAGGATGTGTGTGGGTTATATGGAGATACTATGCCATTTTCTATGAGGGACTTGAGCATCTGCAGATTTTGGTATCTCTAGGGGTCCTAGAACCAATCCACTGGGGATACTGAGGAATGACTGTAACTTATTTCAAGTCTTTGTTGTAAACTGATATATGTAAGTTCAACAGAAAAGCTCTCTTGCAGACGAAAAGATTTAAAGGGAATTTCTCACAGCATGGAAATTACTGTTAAGAGTTATGACCAGAATTCCAAAGATAAAATGCCATTCTGTGCTTTACCTACTTACTTATGCTTTGATTTCTTTACCCATAAAGTGCCAAGACCAATTGAGATCAGCAATTCTAGATTTGTACTGGAACCAGTCTTCTCTAAGGTATATTTCCCAGCAGCGTGGGTAGAGGCTTGGGAAAGGCTTATTGTTGGGGCGGTCCAAGATTTTTTTTTTTTTTTTTTTTTTTTTTTTTTTTTGCTGTACGCGGGCCTCTCACTGTTGTGGCCCCTCCCATTGCGGAGCACAGCCTCCAGACGCCAAGGCTGAGCGGCCATGGCTCACAGGCCCAGCCGCTCCGCGGCATGTGGGATCTTCCTGGACCGGGGCAAGAACCCGTGTCCCCTGCATCGGCAGGCGGACTCTCAACCACTGCGCCACGAGGGAAGCCCTCAAGTAGTATTTTTTAATGCATCCTCCAACAGAATTCTAGATGCCAAGTATAATTACTCTAAATATTTAGAATCCTCATAGGAAAATAAAGGTACTTCCAGCATTAAAAATGTAATGAGCTTAGCCACAAATTTTTAACTCACCAAGTTAAAATAATCATAAGGCTTTAGAGTATGTATAAGGTCTGAAATACCTGCTGGGAAATTAAACTAACTTTAGGAAATTAATCTATCATATATTTTCACATAGAAAAGTCATTTATAGATGTTATTTTAAAGGAATGACCATTTCATTCCACTGAAATAGTAAATATCAAGTAACAACTCAGACATTCTAGGAATAAAGGCATAGACAAGTTATTTTCTACAAGTGTCTGTAAGACTTAAGGACCCAGAACTTAAAAGGTCCACAAGGGAATAACCTAAAGATCATAAATCTAGGACACTTTTCATTCACAATCCACTACACTTTTCACTCTAGCACAAAAAAATTTCAATAAGCGTGTGGCAGCCTACCGTGTGCAAAATATACCGTGCAGAAAAGTGATTAATAATAAAAAAAGACAAGAATACCCCTCTAATTAGAAACTCAAAACCTAGATGAAAAGATAAGGCATAATCCATAAAACAGTAACTAAACATAATGCCCAGTATCCACTTGGGTCATCCTACCCCTCAAGATCTGTATATAGTTAGCTTGAATCCCCAACTCCTCATTCAATGGGAAGATGATTGTCTCCCTCTGAATTTCTGAAGATTCTCTGCCATTTCTCCCAGCTCTCTGGCTCTGAGCTCTCCCTTCTCTGCTCAACTTCTGGTGGCTAGGTATTCCTCCATCCTCACTGCTCTTCTTTAATCTCAACACAGATCTCCACCGATTTAATTTGATTCCCATGAAAACCACTCATGTCAGGCTCTTGTGTGTGTAGCAGCCATCAGTGAGTATGCAGGAAGAAAAAAGGAGTTTATATCACAACCACACAAATGCCTAAAAATTCATTCTTAGACACCTTTTAGGCCATTTCCACTAGTGGCCAGCCTCTCCCCAAGATGTGTGGTTCTCTGTTTCTCTCTTCAGTCTCCCCTCCCCAGCACCTCCAACCTTGTTTCGAATTTGTTTTCTCTTTGTGCCTCGGTGACATTTATTCTCATAGGCTTATGTTCCCTCTCCAAGCAGACATCAAAGTATTTCCTTAACAAGAAACAGTCTTCTCTCTAGGAGAAATTCTGGTGCCAGTTCCTCAGAAAATAACTTTTTTGCCCTTTCGCACCACTTTATGTACTGAGAATACAACAAGGGTCAAGCCTTTTTGTCCAATTGCTTGTGATCATTTTCTAATTTAAGATTCACTTTCTTCAGCTCTTTGTCTAAATTAGTAATTGATTCTTAGACTTCAGCATGTGTAGGGATCACTTAGACTGCTACTTAAGAAAGCAGATTCCTGATCTGCACCTTGTTATTCTGAATCAGGATCTGTGAAGTGGATCTCAGGAACTGTGACCACCAGCTGAAGGGATTCTGACATTGGCGCTCCAAAGGACACAATTTAAAAATCATTGATCTTATTCATTAATAAAAACATTAAATAGCATTGATTTAATCCTCACCTCCAAGGAGCACCATGAACACTGTATCCTCAGATTGAAAATAATTCATAGTGATTTCTTGAAAAAGTTATACAGTCTTTAAAATTCTAAGATTGGTGAAAATTTTTGAAATTTTTACTGGAGGTTGAGGTGAAAAGGATAAACTTGGGTATAGACATACATACGAAAATGAAAGGCCCATATAGGCAGAGATTTTTATCTGTATTTCACTGTTGAACTGTTAGCACCTGGACTACTCCCTGAAATATGGTAGTTCTTAATACGTATAAGAATATTAAGTACTATAGCAATCAATTATGGACACAAAAAGGAAACTTCTGAGGTTACTTCATTATAATTTTTGAGATATTCAGGAGCCAAAGCAAATAAAAGCTAAAATATGGAAAATGTGGAAAACCAAGTGGCAAGGTGTTTAAAATTATGCTATCCTCTTAATATGTTAGAGAAGGAAAACATTAAAGGCTAAATTCAAATTAAAGGAAAACTCCCACCGATTCCTCTATAGGGTATCATCACATTCGCATGAAAATAATCTCCTATTACCAGCAGAAACAAATTACTGAAATGTACCTGAGATAATTAAATTTCAAGCGGGAGCAGACTCTTCTGGGAAAACTGAGTTTTAAGTTAGTTTGTATTCTTAATGTATTCTTTGTCAAAATCTGATGTCCTCCTTCAAGGGCAATTTTCCAGGGGCCAAAATCATTGCATTCTGTCTTCACCTCATGAAATTTTTAAAGTGTGTGTTAGAGCAGAGGCTTTATGAAAAATGTCTATCTCTTAAGACAGGAAAACCTATGGAGATAGCGATTTCATTTTATGGCAAAAATATCTGATTCCAACATCATCCTCTCTTCAGAAATTAGTTTATGAAGCAAACAATTGGCAATCTGAAATATTTCTCCACTAGTAACAACACTGTAGATATTTGGTAGAATAAATGCAACCATTTAGACAAGAACAGGGTTCTCTATTGTACGAATACTCTGGTAGAAACACATCATATATGTAGCTGATTTCTGCATTTTGATTGTGCTGTGTGTATTGTAAGTGAACATATTTTGCTCCAGTCCCTATTCCTTTGACCTTTTAGAGTCTTAATGAGACTCCCAAAGCAACAATCAAAGCACAGTGTTCCATTCTGGAAGCATTCAGAAAGCAATGCACTGTGGCTAAATTTACTTGTAGCAGTCAGAATTTAAAAACACATCTGATGACCATCTTTCTAGGAGACACATAGTCACTCATTTTCTATTTAAATAAATTGTTAAAATAGTTGCTTCTTCTTAGCTCATTCATGTAAAAAGAAAAAGTCGGGGTGGAGGGGGCCCAGGGGAACAATAACAAAAACGACCCATGTGAGGCTTTTAATGACTGCAACTCAGGCATACTCATATTGTAAGACACTGAACAATGGAAACTTTTATGCTCATTTGAAACAATTCTGGCTCAGAAAACACAAATTACAATTAAAATTGAGGCAACAAAATTAGAAGCTGAAAACACTGAGAATTGCTCATGTTGAAGAAACAGTGTCTGCTTTATCGAGAATTATATTTGGCACAAACTTCAGAAAGTAAGTGAAAGTTGGCGGGGGGAAGGAAACTCAAACTTCAAAGTAGTATTTCATCTCCTAAATGATAACATGCGAAATATCATATATCTTTACGCATTCGAAAGTTTATTCATTTAAGCAATAGCCCTGATTTTACGATGTATTTTGTTTATGGTACTCGGTCAGGATTTTTTTTCTGGGTAACATAATCTATAAGAGCACAGCAAGCCCCAGAAAGTCAGCTCTTTGCTCCACACTGTTAAATTACATGGTGGGGATAAAAACTTGCCAGATTAGAGAGCCCAGATGCATTTTGGAAGTTTAAGCAGAACTCAAGTGCAATCTAGCCTTCTCCACTGGAAATCTAGATTTAAAAAGCAGCTATTTTTTTCTTTAATTTTATTTTATTGTGGCAAGAATACTTAACATGAGGACTAGCCTCTCAACAAATTGATAAGTGTATAATACAGCATTTGTTGTCTACAGGTGCAACATTGTACAGCAGCTCTCTAGAACTTACTCATCTTGCATAACTGAAACTTTATGCCCATTGATTAGTAACTCCCCATTCCCTCCTCCCACCAGCCCCTGGCAACCATCATTCCACTCTTTGGTTCTATGAATTTGGCTTACTTGGTATAAGTGGATTCATGCGGTATTTGTCTTTCTGTGACTGGCTTATTTCACTTAGCATAATGTCCTCAAGATTCATCCATGTGATAGCATATTGCAGAATTTCCTTCTTTTTTAAGGCCAAATAGTACTCCATTGTATGTTTATCCCACATTTTCTTAAATGAATAAAAAACAATTCTCTCAGAATTTACAAAATTGTAAATGAAGAGAAAAGCCAGCCCGGCTTCTGAAACGGTACAGTTGTCTGAGGGCCTCAGTGCTGGGATACATTTTCCAGCAGCACAGAATCCAGGCTGGAAGAAGGAGAGTAAAGGAAAGGGATTAGGAAAGTCACCCCCTACTTCTACCCTCCTTCCCACGCGCATCTTACCTGAACTATGGGCTGGTGCCTACGGCTGGTCAGGTCTGCTGGGGGAAGCTCAGGCAAGAGAACAGAAGGAGTGTGGGAAGGAAGGACACATGAGAGGAACATGGAGCTCACCCAGACCAGCTTCTTTTACCACTTAGATTGGTTGGGGTAAAATTAAAGCTCTTCACCAATCCCCTCTACCGCTCCCCCCCAACAAACATGAAATAGTTTTTCACTCAACGGTGTAAATCTTTACTTGATCATAAGTAAATCTAAAATTATGTCTGTAATCTTAGGAATCAAAAATAGTTGAACGTAATTGTGCATTACGTACAATAAGTGGAGGAGTCAAAGCCAAACCAGGGTCAGGGGTGTCTTCTAAAACCATGCTCTTTCCATAACAGAGAGTTGCTAGCAAATAACAGGAGTGGAGGGCTTCCCTGGTGGCGCAGTGGTTAAGAATCTGCCTGCCGATGGAGGGGACACGGACTCGAGCCCTGGTCTGGGAACATCCCACATGCCGCAGAGCAACTAAGCCCGTGCGCCACAACTACTGAGCCTGCACTCTAGACGCTGCAAGCCACAACTACTGAGCCTGCGAGCCACAACTACTGAGCCTGAGAGCCACAACTACTGAAGCCCACACGCCTAGAGCCCATGCTCCACAACACGAGAAGCCACCGCAATGAGAAACCCACGCACCGCAACGAAGAGTAGCCCCCGCTCGCCACAACTAGAGAAAGCCCACACGCAGCAACGAAGACCGAACACAGCCAAAAATAAATAAAATTAAAAATAAATTAAAAAAAAAATAACAGGAGTGGGAGCGCTGTGTGAGGAAAGCCCACAAACAAAGTCTAAATAAAACAAACAGAAACCTCACCAACGGCTGACAAATATTTACGGGTTTCCTGAATGGGTGATAATAAAGCTCCACTAGGGAAAATTCTGGAAACAGATATATCTCTTAGTGCATAACAGGTATTGGGATCAAAACATAGATGCAAGAATGTCTGTACATCAGGGCTGTAATGGAATTCTAAATGGTGTCTTCTGGCACAGCAGTTTTATTTCAAGAGATGTTCTAATTTCAAAGCCATCATTCCAAAAGTCAGCCAATTACGGGCATGAATACAGAGAAACTGCACCAGAGAATATTGATGAAATCTTTCTCAATCCTCCCAACCACAAATCTTGAGTGTAGCTATCGAGAAAACGTTCACTTGTAAAACACTTAGAAATAATAGTGAGAGTTCAACTCAAACCTTGGATGAGGTAAGTATCATAGTTCAGCATATAAAGGATTGCACAAGCAAAACTAATGTGTTCATAAGAACAGGATGTGTTTGTGGAGGCTCTCTAAGGCCATAAACTGAAAAAGTGGGGGGCAGATGTGGTCTTAGACACAGCAGATCTCAGAGATTAAGAGCAAGGGCTATATGGGCAGGCCGACCCAGAGCCATGTCTTTCACCCATAGCTTACTGGTTGTAAGACCATGTGTAGTTAATTATACTACTATTTCTGAATCTTAGTTTTACTATCTTTAAAATGAAAATAAGGGAATTACCTCATTGCATTCTTTTTGAATTAAGCTGGACAATGCATTGTGCATTATTTAGCATAGTGCCTGGCATATATTAAGAACTCATTTAATCTAGATTTAATCACTTTTCAGTTGTTTCATTTTCAACCAGATAAATTAGGAAAATACAGCAATGATCATTTTGGATCAGATAACCTATCCCTATATTCTGTCTCTGCGTGTAGAATCAGAAGGTATTTTACTCACCTTCCATGCCTCAATACTCTGATAGGGAGCATTATAGAATTGATCAAAGCCCTTTTTTTGTAATAGTCATTAAACGGATCTTGCTTGTCTTTCAGACTCACAGTCTCTATAATTTTTTCTTCTTTATGTAAGTAAGTGTTTCATTAAAATGTGTACCAGTGCTCACTTCAGCAGCACATATACTAAAATTGGAACAATACAGAGAAGATTAGCATGACACCTGCTCAACGATGTCATACAGGAAATTCAGGAAACATTCCATATTATTATGAAAAGAGCTCTGGATGTGGATGGTGGTGTTGTTTGCACAACAGTATGAATGTCTTTAATACCACTTAACTCTTCATGTAAATTGGTTAGCACTGTAAATTTCATGTTACATATATTTTACTATGATACCGAAATTACAAGAAAATGTATTAACACTGCTTCATTAAGAGGACACTGAGCTCTTAAAATACTGGTCCCTTGTCAACAATTTTATATATTTGAGTGGTCATAGAATAGCTAAATTCCTAGCCCACTGTTATCAGCAAAGCAGAGGCAAACACAGTATTAAAATTCTGAATATTGCAAAGACTGACTAGAGCAAGCTGGGTTTTGCTTATTTATTTATGCTTTTACTGCAATACATAACAATTCAGAAGCATGACCATTTGTAGAATTACCTGTTATCACTGAATATTCCACTATTGTATTTTTATACTTCTAGAGAGACTCGTGGGACAGAAGAGAGTAATCAAAGCGTAATTTTATTTCATGTTGATGCCAAACAGCAATTTTAAATGTTCTTGTATTATTTACTTTTCTATACAGAATTGAGTAGAAAGCTTTTCTGAAACTAAAATGAATGACTGAAACAACTTGTGTATGAACGTGAAGCATGAAAACAAATTTACACCAAGTGAATATTCACAAGCCCTATTGCAGTTTCCAGTCTTCTGTGATCCAACATCTCATCAGGCAACAAATACGGTGATGAATGCTTTTGAAAAGAATACAGTTGTTTTCCATTTTTCTTGTAATGTGAAAATAACAACTTCTTGTTTTCAAAATCAAGTCAACCTTTACCTGCATCCATACCCTTCAATTCCACCTTCCCTCCTGTTACAATAGGTGAAGTTTCCCTGTTTCTATCTACTGCTCTCTCTATAGCTAAAGCTAGTTGAAATAGCTATTTCAGTTTCCTCACTTCTTACTCTCCACTCAACGCACTTCAGTTTATCAGCACCTTCATCTTGCCGCGCCCAGTGGCCACCTCTCCAGCTTCACCTTTCTCAACCTGTGAGCAGCATTGGACATGTTCTTGTTCTTGACATCTACCCTCCTAATGCTTCTGCTTCTTCAGCAGCCTCTCCTTCTCAGCCTTCTTTGGTTGCTCCTTTTCTCCTTCCTGCTTTTAATTACCAGAGTGCCAAGAGACTCAGTCCAGGGGTCCATCTCCTCTTCTATTAACACTCTTCCTAATGGTCTCACCCAGACCCTGTGTGCAAATACCATCTCTCTGCTAATGACTACTAAAGGTATATATCCAGCCCTGACCTCCCCCTGAATCCCAGGCTCATATCCAATAGCTTACTCATCATTTCCACTGGGTGTCTATTAAGCATCTGCCCAAAGCAGCAGCCTTAATCACCCCTCCAGAGCCTGCTCCTTCTTTAACTGACTCAGTTGCTAAGTCTGAAAACCCAGAAGCCATCTTTGACTTCTCTCTCCGTCTCCCCTGCAATAAATCTATCAGCAAGTCTTGTCAGCTTATGTATATCAGAACATTTCCTAAACCAGTCACGTTTGCTGCCTCCCCTGCCACCATCCTTGTGTGTTATCATTAACTCTCACCTCAGCAAATGCAGCAGCCTCCCCACTAGCCGGCTTGCTTCTGTGCCTGCCCTCCCACACTTCATTCTCCGTGGAGCAGGCAGACAGAGCTTGTAAAACCTAAATCCTGTTATGCTGCTCCAAAGGTTCCAGGGTCCAGGCATCACACTTAGACTAAAACCCAGCTGCTTACTGCCTCCTGATCTGGCCCAGGCCACCCTTCGGATCTTATTTCCTACTATCCTGTTCTCCCATTTTTTTACTGCTCTAAGCTAAATCGCCCTTATTATTCCCCAAACGTACCAATGTGTTTCCCACCACAGGGATATTTACTGACACATAGTTAGTTTTGGATAAATATTTACCAAACAAACGATGGTAGGCTGGGCTGTTTCCCTTCTCCACTCTCACTATAATTTTCTGTCAATATATACAACTTCCCGTACACAGTTTTGTACCCACTCTGCATTACATCCAGAGAAAAAGAACACCATCAGTCTTATTTTAGGGTTACTCACTGTGACTTACTCAAAGTGTTTCTTTTTTCCAGTGAGACGCCTGATGGAAGGGATGGCTATCTTGATTTAAGGCAGCCTGAGGCATGTCTTAAAAAGCAGTTATGCAAGATGATTAAGTTCCAAATATACGCTGTAAAACATTGTGGCTATAATTAGCAACACTGTATTGTATGCTTAAATGTTTATTAAGAGGGTAAGTCTCATTTTAAGTGTTCTTATCACTATAAAAAACTCTTTACTATCAGATTTGTTAGATTACAGCATATCTAAAATTCAAGTTTTGGGGAGGGGAGCAGCGCTGCCTCTGTAACTAAGCAGATTACAGCCAGGGGCCAATAATTTGCATTTATACTAACATCATATCTATCTTTTCACCCTATTCATAATCTGATTTACTCTCACCACTGTTTTCCACCCTTCTCCTCCGTGTATCTTCCTTAAGTTGAGTAAGGCTAAGGTCTAGAAATGAGTCTTGGCTTTCTACCATCTTCTGGCAGGCCAGTGGTCTTCTTTAATCAACACTCTTTGTTCCAAAGCTCCAAGTACAT
>NW_006799025.1:0-8749 GCF_000442215.2 Lipotes vexillifer | reverse complement strand
CTCTTTCTTCCAAAGCTCCAAGTACATCACGTCTTCATCCCACAAATAACTGAATTCTCATTTGATTTCAGGCATTATGTTGTTTCTGCTATAAAATTTATAGCAAGAGATTGACCTGTGCCTATATTACTGTAATTCCTTTAAGTTCCTTGAAAGCAAACTGCTATATAAATATAAATATTTTACAATCTTTAACTTACCCTAAATGTCCCCATTTCAACTTGCTCCCTTACTCTCTACTTTCCTGTCTTATAAATTCCTACTACATTTTCATGGCATTCTGTAAGATCTCAGTAAATGATAGTGACTGACATCTCTTTTGATGTCCCTTTGCCTACATTCTTCAAGTCTGCATCTGCCAAAGTACTTTCTACCTCAAATTCAAAAGCCAACCCAAATTCCGATTAATATAAGAAGACTAAGTGGCAGCGCCAGGTGTTAGAAGACTTCGGGAATAAAAATCCCAAAGCACTCTGTTGTGAGCATCACGTGTGAAGTACTGAGGGAGACTGCAAGATGAATAAGCCAGGCATTGTCCTCAGGACCTTACGATCTCATGGGCAGACAGACTCCCCCTAAGTACCATACTATGATCTAAGGAAAATCATGAAATGTCAAAATCCCATGCAGTTGAGAGATCTAGCTTCCTGGAGGTGGCATGTGCCTCAGGTGGTGAAACGTGAGCAGGATTTCCACGAGAGGAAGAATCCCAAATGATGATCCCTCCATCCTATGGCGGCAAATAACAGGTACAACTGGGCTTTCTGAAATTTCATTCCATGTGCGGACCGGGTTACCCGTCAGACTGTGTTTAATGTTTGTTTGAGGATAATAATGACAGCTGAAAAACACAGACTCACTCTTGTGAGTCGATATATGAGGGGCATTGGCAATATCAAGACAAGGTATTTCTTCCGCAAAGCGAATGACAGAGAAAAGTCATATAAACACAGGTAAAGGACATTCTTCAGGGACAACACGGAGCCACGGCGACGGCAATTCTATCTGGGTCTAGCAAATGACAACAGAAGACAGACTGAGTTTCACAGAGTTTTCACCACAGTAACAGAGATAGGTCTTATTTGAGTGGGAGGAGAAAGCCAACCTCTAGACAGCAAGACACAGCTACAAACACACACAGAGAAGGATGTAGGCAGGTGCTTCTTACATTTCTCTTCATAAAGTCTTTCAGCCTCATGCACACAGAACATACTCTGTGAGATCCAGAATATGTGCAAACATTCACAGTGCCAAGTAGAGGGTGAAGGAAGCAGAGTAAGTTTTTGGCTTCCTCTCACCTCCTCTGCAAGAGCCCCTCTATCCTTTCAGGAACCACTTCCTCAGTCTCTTTGCTTTTCTTTTTACCCCACAGCCCCCAAACTATATTTTGGAGTTTTAAATATAAATAGAAAGTAGTCGCCTACAGCACGCCAAATCAACAACAGCTTTCCTCTCCCTATTTCTATACTTGCCCTACAAATTACATGTAGCAATTACAATAGAAAGATTGTTTTAATTTAAAACAAGAAAAAGGACATAGAAAAGCAGCTGTATGCTTTAGCAGGGGACTGTGGTAAGGCCCATGGTATCTCTAAGTTGAATACACTGATGTGAGTCACAGCTCCACTGGACCAGCTCTTAAGAGCAGAATTGCCCTCTGTTGTAAGATACTGTCGCATAGTAAAGAGTGGTTCTTCTCATGGGAAGTGTTCAGTGCAGGGCCATGTGTTCAGGAGGCATTGCCTAAGAAAGGGGTCAGGTGAGGTCACACAGACCCTAGGACAGAGGTTCTCAGTCTGACCTGAGACTGGGGGTGGGATCTGTAGATGGACGGCAGAACACCTGTGAACTTTGGAAACTGTACGTGAAATTGTGGCTATTTGCATTTTTCAAGAGAGAACTTCCATTGTTCGATTTATATTTTCAAAAGGATACATAAGCTTCAAAATTATGAAGGTCAGTGCTCCATGGAAAGTATGTTAGTTTGCTAGGGCTGCCAAAACAAAGCGCCACAAACTGGGTGGCTTAAACAACAGAAATTAGGTTCTACCCAACTCCACTGTGACCCCAGCTTAACTAATTACATCTGCGACAACTCTATTTTCAAATAAGGTCACTTTCTGAGGTACTGGATATTAATACTTCAGGACCTGAATTCGGGGGGAACAGTTCTACCCATAACAGGAAGCATAGCAGTGGAGTGTAAAGTACCGCTTCTCCCATCCCAAACATCATCTCCCAACTTCCAACCTGAGAAGAGAGATAGTATTAATAAACCTACAAGAATGTTGTAACTTCTATATCCCAACATGAATGTCATGGTATGAACACCAATCATAATAGGGCAAATGATTTAATTAATGTAAAGCTCATAGAGCAGTACCAAGCTCATAGTATATCTTCAATAAAAACTTACCATGATTCATACACATTCACTGTCTCAGCATTTTCATTCACATCTGAACAGAGATGTTCTGGATTTCTTTGTGATTTTCTCTTCCTTTCTTACAACCGTAAATTACAGCTTTCTCAGGAGATGGGCCATCTGCTATGCTGTGTATATCACACTGTCCAAAATTCAATAGGCATTCTTAGCCCCAAGGATAACCCCTTTACAGTCACCCTGTGGGCAGTGCTGCAAACCCAGGCCCCAGACCTGATCTGCTGAAAAAAAGGTCAGCAAAAGGCTTTGAACCCCCTTTTCTTTCTCTCTCTTTTTCTCTCCCATGAGCAGTGTCAAGTATGTATTTTGAAGTCCATTTTTCCTTGTTCCCTTTTCCTGACTCTAAGAGATAAAACTGATTCCATTTGACAACGATTCTTTTATCTATTTTTTCAGAGGACTTTTTGGCCTCTAAACACAGTTCACATTCTTTTTATGTTTCCAAATGGACTTGTTCTTGTAACTTTCTGTGGCATTTATTATAGAATAAATATTTGTACTCTTTCCTTGAAATGTATTTACTATTTTCAGCCTGCTACTCTTCTAGTTCACGGGTGAATTATTGACAAAACAGCTTTTCACTTCTAAACAAAATTCTTTCCCCCTATAAATTTTAATTCTTTTTATTTACATTTTCCTAGGTATGTGATATTATATCAGAAAACTCATATAAGTTCCATTAAGTAATAATAAGCATATCAATTTAATTCCATTCAATAATTTTTGAGTTTCCATCATGTCCTGGGCACTGTGCTTGTCACCAAACACAGAAACAACAAAAAAAAAGTAAAACAAACAAAAAAGCAAGACTGAAGCTTCCTAGAAAGAGAGAAAGCAGAAAAAGAGAAATAATAGCTATTGGAAATTGGAAGTCATCGTGTCACCCGATGAATTGAGTGAAAAATTTTACATGTTATATCACTTAATATCAACATGTGAGCAAAAAGAAAGTAAAGGACAAAAAAGACTTATAAAGATTATGCTTCTAGTAAAGTGGCAAAATTTAATTGCAAAACTAAAGCCCTTTCTACTTTATTGCACTGCCTTATTCATTCTACAAAGATTATTGAGAATCTACTATTAATGCCAGGCAGACTATTAGGCACTGTGAATAAAATAATAACTAAAACACAGCCATGATCACTACACACATGACTCTTAGAGTCCAATTAAGGAAACTCATTAGTCAAATAATCAGTCAAATTCATTTAAAATTTCTATTATAAACACATGCTAAGAAGAGAAATGCATACTTCTATGAGAGTCTCTAATGATCAGATGACTTAGGTCCTAAGGGAAGTGAGAGGATGTTTTGCAGATGGAGGACTATTAAGCTAAAATCTAAAGAACAAAGGATATTTTAAAAAGCCAAGGGTCACTACCACTTCTGGGAAAATGGAGTAAACGTATTTTTCCCTATTATTCATGCTAAGTACAACTAAAATTCCTGGATGTTATATAATAAACAAACATCAGAAGGCTCTGAAAGGTATAGAAAAGGAGGCAGTGATCCGGGGACCACAAGGCCCAAAGAATGACAGTAAGTTCCTTGGGTTTTCTTTCTACCCTGTACATATTAGACTTGGAGATGAGAAGCTGATAACCCAGAAACACCAATAAGTACAGACAAAAATCCCTAGTGAAAGCCTGATCTCTAGCGCCCCCCAAAAAAATGAGGAAAAGGAAAAAGTAAAAAATAGAAAAATTTTAGACAATAAGCATTCTACTCTAGGCAAATATCACAGAGGAGCTGTAACCATGCCTCCATCCATGCTGACAAAGGCTGAGAGAGGCATCCAGACTTATACCCTCAAGAGTTTGTAACAAGTGCCCCAAACACATGCCAGGTTGTCAGAAAAAAAATCAAATAGGGAGATAGGACTTTCATTCCCAGGTTTCAGTAATAAGTACCCACCCCCCACTCCCAATGGTGTCAGTAGAAATCACACTGGGGGCTGAGTGGAGGGTCAGAACTTTCACATTAACTCAGAGATAATGAGTTCACATCTGCTGATGTCAGTGGAGACAGCTTGTATCACCAAACTCTCACCCCTGCCCAGCAGTAACAAGGAGCCCACACACAAACACACACACGCGCACATGTCACACCTATCAATGGAGGTTGTGTGGGAACTTGAATTTCTACCTGTACTTGGTAGTAATGAGGTGGTGCCCCTCCCTTCCTTCTCTCTGGAGTGGTGTCTGAGGGAAAAAGTGTTTAAATAAGATCCAGAGTCTCAGAAGATAATAGGAAAATGTCCAGAGTTCAATTTAAAATTACTAGTCATGCCAAGAACTGGGAAGATCTCAAACTGGATAAAAAAGACAATCAGTAGATGCCAAACAACGATATGACAGAGATGTTAGAATTATCTAACAACAATTTTCAAACATCTGTGATAAAAATGCTTCAACATGTAATTACCAACATGCTTGAAATAAATGAAAAAAACCAGAAAATTTCATCAAAGAAAGAGAAATATTCAACAAAGAAATAGAACATATGAAGTAGTACCAAATGGCAACTTCAGAACTCAAAAAAATATAACTGAAATTAAAAGCTTAGTAATTGGCTCAACTGCAGAATAGAGGGAACAAAGAAAAGACTAATGAAATGGAAGTTAGAAAGATAGATATTATACAATGTGAAAAACAGAGAAATATATACTGACAAAAAGGAACTGAGCCTTGAAAACCTGTGGAACTATAACAAAATAGCTAATATTCTTGACTGGAGAGTTCAAGATGGAGAAGAGCAAGGGGTCAGGCCTGAAAAAGTACTGGATGAAAGATTCCAAATTTGGCAAGAGACATAAGCCTACAGATACAAAGCTGAGTGAACCCCAAACAGAAAAAAACAAATAAGCAAACAAAGAAACTCATGCCAAGAAACATCATAATTGAACTTTTGAAAACTAAAGACAAAGAAAAATCTTGAATGTAATGAGAAAAAAAATGACACTTTACCTATAGAGAAAAAAACAATTAAAATAACAGCAGACTCCCTAACAGCTCCCATAGAAGCCAGAGGAAGTGGCAGGATATTTCTCAGGTGCTGAAAGAAAAGATATGCCAACGCAGAATTCTATGCCCAGTGAAAGTAGGCATGAATGAAGAAGAAATCAGCCATTCTCACATGAAAGAAAACAGAGAGAATCTGTGGCTAAAAGAATGTAGGAGGGCAATTATCCCAGAGAAGTAAAGATCTATGTTTACACAAAAACAGGTACCCAGATGTTTATAGCAGCTCTATTCATAATCGTACAAAATTGGAAGCATCTACTGCTAGTTCAATATGCTAGCAATTGAACATGTGGACAACAAAATTAAACATACAATACTTTTTAAAATAGCTTCTTAAAAATGAAATATTTTAGATGTAAATCCAACAAAACATGTACAAGACTTGTGTGTTTAAACTACACAACTGATGAGGGAGATTAAAAAGTCTAAAAAATGAAGACATATATGTTCATGGATTGGAAGGCTCAACATAGTAAAGATATCAGTTCTTCTCAAATTGATATACAGCTATAATGCAATTCATATCAAATCCTAAGCAAGATTTTTTTCATAGATCTAGACAATATTATTCTAAAATGTATATGAAGAGGCAAAGAAACTAAAATAGCTAAAACAATTTTGAAAAAGAACAATAAAATAGGAGGAATCCACCTACCCAATTTCAAGACATTATATGGCTACAGTAATCAAGATTGTGTGGTATTGCTAGACAAATAGATACACAGATCAATGGAAAAGAACAGAGGACACAGAAACAGATGCACATAAATATCCCCAACTGATGTTTTGACAAAAGTTCAAAAGCAATTCAAGGGAGGATAGGTGGTCTTTCAACTTATTGCTGAAACAATGACATATCTAGGCAATAAAATAAACCTTGATCTCAGTCTTACTGCTAACACAGAATTAACTCAGAATGTATCAAAGATTTAAAGGTAAAATGTGAAGCTATTAACCTTTTAGGAAAAAAAAATGAGAAAGTCTTCAATATCTTGGACTAGACAGAGTTGTTAAACTTGTTACCAAAAACATGATCCATAAAAGGAAAAATTAATAAGTGGACCTCATTAAAAATAAAAACTTTTACTGTGCATAGGACCCTATTAAGAAGATGAAAGGACAAGCTACAGAGTAGGAGAATCAAGCCACATATCCAACAAAATATCTAGAATAGAGAACTCTCAAAAGCCACCAGTACAAAATCAAACAATCTGATTAAAATATGGGCAAAAGACATGAAGAAACATTTCACAGAAGACATACAGATGGCAAATAAGCACATGAAAGGTTATTTAACATCATTAGCCATTAGGAAATGTTAATTAAAACCACAGTAAGATACTACTAAACACTTATCAGAATGACTAAAATAAAAATTAATGACAAGACCGAATGCTGGTGAGGATGCAGAGAAACTGGATAATGTTATATTACTGGTGGTAATGAAGAACACTGCAGCCACTCTGTTTGGCAGGTTAAAAACAATAACAACAAAAGAAAACACCTTAACATGTAACTACCACATGACCCAGCAGTTATACTTCTGGACAATTATCCCAGAGAAGTAAAGATCTATGTTTACACAAAAACAGGTACCCAGATGTTTATAGCAGCTCTATTCATAATCGTACAAAATTGGAAGCATCTAGATTTCCATCAGTGGATGACTGGTTAAAAAAACTGGCACAGATTTTTTAATTCAAAACAAGTCTCGAGGGGCTTCCAGGAAGATGGCGGAAGAGTAAGACGCGGAGATCACCTTCCTCCCTACAGATACACCAGAAATACATCTACACGTGGAACAACTCCTACAGAACACCTACTGAACGCTGGCAGAAGACCTCAGACCTCCCAAAGGGCAAGAAACTCCCCACGTACCTGGGTAGGGCAAAAGAAAAAAGAATAAACAGAGACAAAAGAATAGGGACGGGACCCGCACCAGTGGGAGGGAGCTGTGAAGGAGGAAAGGTCACACACTAGGAAGCCCCTTCGCGGGCAGAGACTGCGGGAGGCGGAGCGGAGAGCTTCGGAGCCGCGGGGGAGAGCGCAGCAACGGGGGTGCGGAGGGCAAAGCGGAGAGATTCCCGCACAGAGGATCGGGGCCGACCGGCGCTCACCAGCCCGAGAGGCTTGTGTGCTCACCCGCCGGGACGGGCGGGGCTGGGAGCTGAGGCTCGGGCTTCTGTCAGAGCACCGGAAGAGGACTGGCGTTGGCGGCGTGAACACAGCCTGAAGGGGGCTAATGCGCCACAGCTAGCTGGGAGTCCGGGAAAAAGTCTGGAGCTGCCTGAGAGGCAAGAGACCATTGTTTCAGGGTGTGTGAGGAGAGGGGATTCCTTTCCTGTCTGCGCGGCGTGAACACAGCCTGCAGGGGGTTAGTGCGCCACGGCTGGCCGGGAGGGAGTCCGGGGAAAAGTCTGGACCTGCCGTAGAGGCAAGAGACTTTTTCTTACCTCTTTGTTTCCTGGTGCGCGAGAAGAGAGGATTAAGAGCGCTGCTTAAAGGAGCTCCAGAGACGGGCGTGAGCCGCGGCTAAAAGGGCGGACCCCAGAGACGGGCATGGGTCGCTAAGGCTGCTGCTGCCGCCACCAAGAAGCCTGTGTGCCAGCACAGGTCACTATCCACACACCCCTTCCGGGGAGCCTGTGCAGCCCGCCACTGCCAGGGTCCCGGGCATCCAGGGACAACTTCCTCGGGAGAACGCACAGCGCGCCTCAGGCTGGTGCAACGTCATGCCGGCCTCTGCCAAGAAGAGAAAGGGAAATCTCTCCCAGCAGCCTCAGAAGCAGCGGATTAAAGCTCCACAATCAACTTGATGTACCCTGCATCTGTGGAATACATGAATAGACAACGAATCATCCCAAATTGAGGAGGTGGACTTTGAGACCAAGATTTATGATTTTTTCCCCTTTTCCTCTTTTTGTGAGTGTGTATGTGTATGCTTCTGTGTGAGATTTTGTCTGTATAGCTTTGCTTCCACCATTTGTCCTAGGGCTCTATCTGTACATTTTTTCTTTTTTTAAATTTTTTTTCTCTTTTTTTCTCTTAATAATTATTTTTTTATTTTAATAACTTTATTATATTTTATCTTACTTTATTTTATTTTACTTTATCTTCTTTCTTCTTTCCTTCCTTCCCTCCTTCCTTCCTTCCTTCCTCCCTCTCTCCCTCCCTCCCTCCTTTCTTTCTTTCTTTCTACTTCAACAAATTCTTTCTTTTTACTTTTTCTCTCTTTTATTCTGAGCCGTGTGGATGAAAGGCTCTTGGTGCTGCAGCCAGGAG
>NW_006799024.1:0-486 GCF_000442215.2 Lipotes vexillifer | reverse complement strand
GATTTTTTGATGATGGCCATTCTGACTGGTGTGAGATGATATCTCATTATAGTTTTGATTTGCTTTTTTTAAATTCTTTATTGGAATATAATTGCTTTACAATGGTGTGTCAGTTTTTGCTCTATAACAAAGTGAATCAATTATACATATACATATGTTTCCATATCTCTTCCCTCTTGCGTCTCCCTCCCTCCCACCCTCCCTATCCCACCCCTCTAGATGGTCACAAAATACCGAGTTGATCTCCCTGTGCTATGTGGCTGCTTCCCACTAGCTATCTACCTTACGTTTGGTAGTGTATATATGTCCATGCCACTCTCTCGCTTTGTCACAGCTTACCCTTCCCCCTCCCCATATCCTCAAGTCCATTCTCTAGTAGTTCTGTGTCTTTATTCCTGTCTTACCCCTAGATTCTTCATGACATTTTTTTTTATTAAATTCCATATATATGTGTTAGCATACGGTATTTGTCTTTCTCTTTCTGAC
>NW_006799023.1:0-241 GCF_000442215.2 Lipotes vexillifer | reverse complement strand
CACTGAGTCAACAGCCTTTTGAAGTACCCAGGAGTCCAGCCGGTCTTATTGGCCACCATCATCGCGGTGTCTATAGGCTTTTCTATGGTGACAGTGTGATATATGGTTCCCCGGCCAAGCTTATTAGCTCCCCTCTGGATGCAGTAAGTCCTGCAAGCAATAGTCAGCTCTTTTGGGACACACTCTTGTTTTTTTCTGAGAGAAACTCCAGGTCAAGTGATGGTCACATGAGTCATCATGG
>NW_006799022.1:0-286 GCF_000442215.2 Lipotes vexillifer | reverse complement strand
AGCATCACACACCAACTCTCCTAAGAGAAAGTAAAGTGATAAATGTTCCCCCAAATGCTCACGTGGCTTTTGTCTCTCCCTAAACTCTTTTCTTGATTAACTCCTGCTCAACCATTCAGATCTCAACTCAAATGTCACTTCCCATTTCGCCATCTGGACTGTGTCTCCCTGACATTTACTCTCACAGCTCTGTTCTTTCACTTCATATCTTGCATCCATTTGTTTATTTGTTTGTCTGCCTCCCTGATGAAGCTGTAAGCTCCATAAGGGCAACAAAAAGCAGAAC
>NW_006799020.1:0-214 GCF_000442215.2 Lipotes vexillifer | reverse complement strand
GCGGCCCACCTGCTATGTGCGGGGCCAGTGCTGGTGTCCAAACAACTGTCTGTTGAATCAAGACAGTCTAGTTGCAAACCTTTAGGGTGCTGGGGAGGTCTGTGGGGTGAGGGCCCCCACGAGGTGCCGTCTCGGCAGTGGGTGCTGTCTTGGCAGTGGGTGCTGTCTCGGCAGTGGGTGCTGGGCTGCTTCCTTTGTCAGCCTGTCCTGGGGG
>NW_006799019.1:0-4128 GCF_000442215.2 Lipotes vexillifer | reverse complement strand
GTTGTGGCTCACGGGCCCAGTTGCTCCGCGGCATGTGGGATCTTCCCGGACCGGGGCACGAACTCATGTCCCCTGCATCGGCAGTCAGACTCTCAACCACTGCGCCACCAGGGAAGCCCTCTGCTTTGGTTTTGAATGGGGAAAAAAATGGTGACCTGGAAACATTTTTCCTGAATTGGTTATTGTACAAGAAATCTTGCTTATCACAGGAATGGGAGTTTATTCTATCCCCCTTTCCACCTCTTAAGTTAGTTTGGAACTGTGAACATCTGGTTCTCAGCAAAACAACTTGAGATGAAAACAGCTCTGCTTCATAGAGTATGGAGAATGTTTTGTGTATGTGCTGCTGTGTTATGTTTCCATGTCTAGAGTTACCTTTTTACAACTCCATAGTGTATCCTAGTTACACTTGGGCTGTAATATGTTTAATCATTCCCCTGTTGATGTATTTGGACTTTTTACAAACTGAACATCCTTGTATATATTACTCTCCCACTAGGCTACAAACCCCTTGAGGATGAGTGCTCTTTCTGAAGAATGCATATCCTCTAGCACAGTACCCCTGTGCATCATAAAGGTTCTGTAAATACTTATACAGATGTTGAAGGGATGGATAGTATGCTGTATAGGAGCAGATGTAAGAGTTGGTGCTTCTGTGAGTAGAATGTTAACACTGAGAAGATAATGACTGAGACTATAGATTTGGTAAACCTTGTTTTTCTTAAAACCCTGAAATACTAGAACTGTTGGATACCTATCAACCTTGAAGGAGCTAGTTATTTTATATAAATAATATAACTACACTTATAAAGAAAGATACTACCTTTTTGGGGTTTTGATTTCCATTAAGTACTTTAAACAAAAAACATTATAGAAGGTTAACCAAAGAAAAGTAGATGTTCCCCTGGGGTTAGGGAGGATTGGAGGTCTCTGTTCCACTTCTCAAGTTTCACACTACAGGTTTTATATACTACAGAGTATGACTTGCCTATCTAAGGCTTTATGATAGTTGCCTTAGTATTCTACAATTTTCAAACTCTACATTTGTGCTAAACATATGAATCAGGTAGATTTGTATTCCTAGCCCTTCCAGTATCTTTGGACAAGTCACTTCCCTTAGGTCTCATTTTCTTGATCTGTAAAATGTGGGTAGTAACACTGTTGAACCTCATAGGGTTGCTGAGAGGCTTAATGAGATAATGTATGTAAAGCAACTTAGCACAGTGTCTTGGGACAGAGTAAGCATTCTTTGCTTGGCAACTGTTAATGTTCATTGGAAGCCTCCACAATCTTTGACTAGATAAGTACAGTTAGGATCTAGGCTTTTAGGGATTTTTAAAGCATCTTGGATTTGAAAGATAATAATAAGCCATTTATTGGAGGCTTCTGGAACAGCAGAATTTAAAAAGAGGGAAAAGTGGGGTTCTGGTTCAAGATGGCAATGTAGGAAGATCCTGAACTGACCTCCTCCCACAGACAAACTGAGTCTATAGCTATGTGTGGAACAATTTTCTTGGAAAGGCTGGCTGAGCACGGACTACACATCAGGCAAACGAGAAGAAAACCACATTGAAGTGGGTAGGAGAGGCTGGGATGCAACCTCACTGCTACCCCCACCCCTGGTATGGAGACCCAGAATCAGGGTGGAACTCAAAACCCAGAGCTTCTCCCTGAGGAGTGAAGGGTTTGAACTACACATCAGGCATCATAACTTTTAAGACCTGTACCTGAAAGATGAGCCCCCCAAAACATCTAGCTTTGAAAATCAATGGAGCTTATGTCCACGAGACCCACAAGACAGTAGTGATCTGAGAAATGGCTCTTAAAAGGCTTGCAAGCTCAGACTCACCTGCCCCAGGGCCCAGCTCAGAGGGAGCCTGTGCTCAGACTTTAATATTAGCAAATGAGCCTTTTTTTTCACTTAAAGAGTTGGCCTGAGGGGTAGGCATATACTTTAACACACATATCCGAGAGCTTGCTGGAACACCCTCCAGGGACAGAGACTGGTGGGCACAATCTTCACACTCTCCCCCTGCTTTGGCTGGCAGCAGCATCTCTCTTTCTTTTTAACTTTTTCCCACAGGTGCCATCTTTACACTCCCCCTCAGCTTTGCTACAGCCATTGGGCACATCTTCGCACTTTCCCTTTCCTCATCTCCTGGAAGGGAGCTTTTACACGTGGCTGGTGCCCTGATTTTTGCAGCCGCTGCCCGGGGAACACCCCTTGATTGCTTGGCCCTAAAGGCCAGGGGGAGCTTATGTTCCTATGTCCAGTGGGGCTAACAATTGAAGAGACAGTTCCTGGCAGGCTACCACCCCCCGGGCACTGCACAGACAGCACACTGAAACACACCCCATCTTTCTGTGAAAGAGGCCTCTTTGTTTGCTTGTCCAGGAGCTTTGGCCTAAGGCTTCTGTCTTGGCAACCACCTGGGGCCTACAGAGCTGTTTTCAGGGAACATAAGCTGATAGACACCATCTTTGCACTCTCCTGCCTCACTACAGCTGTTATCTCCCAGAAAAGAATTTAGATACTCATCTGGGGGCAGCAGAACTTATGCTTGCAGTCGTATGTATTTGCATACTTCAAAAGCTATTGCCAGGGTTGGAGGCAAGATGGTGGAGTAGAAAGACTTGAGCTTACCTCCTCTCACAAAAACACCAAAATCACAACTGCTGAACAACCCCTGGCAAAAAGACTTGAACCTACCAAAAAAGATGTTCTACACCCAAAGATAAAGAAGCCAAAACAAGACAGCCGGAGGGGCACTTTTACCATATAATCAAATCCCTTACCTGCCGGGTGGGTGACCCACGAACTGGAAAATAATTATATCACAGAGGTTCTCCCACAGGAGTGAGAGTTCTGAGCCTGGGGGTCTAGCATTAGGAGAAGGAGCCCCCAGAGCATTTGGCTTTGAAGGCCAGTGGGGCTTGAATGCAGCAGCTCCACAGGACTGGGGGAAACAAACAGAGACTCCACTCTTGGAGGGCACACACACGATTTCACGTGCGCTTGGAGCCAGAGGAAAGCATTGACTCCATAGAAGCCTGGGCCAGACCTACCTGCAGATCTTGGAGGGTCTCCTGGGGAGGGGCGGGTTGGCTGTGGCTCACTGTAGGGCAGGTACACTGGTGGCAGAGGCCCCAGGAAATATTCATCAGCATGAGCTTTCCCTGAGGTCACCATTTTGGTGAGGCCTGGCCCTACCCAACAGCCTGCAGGCTCCGCTGGGACACCTCAGGCCAGACAACAAACAGGGTGGAAACATAGTTCCACTCATCAACAAGCAGGCTGCCTAAAGTCGTCCTGACCCCACAGCTGCCTGTAAATATAGCCCTTGAGATGGCCCTGCCCACCAGAGACAAGACCCAGCTCCATCCACCAGTGGGCAGGCACCAGTCCCTCCCATGAGGAAACCTGCACTAGCCCCTGGACCAACCTCACCCACCATGGGGAAGACACCAGAAGCAAGAACTACAATCCTGCAGCCTGAGGAACGGAGACCACAAACACAGAAAATTAGACAAAATGAGATGGCAGAGATGAAGGAACAAGATAAAACCCCAGAAGAACAACTAAGTGAAGTGGAGATTGGCAATCTACCTGAAAAAGAATGCAAAGTAATGATAGTAAAGATGATCCAAGATCTTGGAAAAAGAATGGAGGCACAGACTGATATAAGAAATGTTTAATAAAGAGCTAGGGGACTTCCCTGGTGGTCCAGTGGTTAAGATTCCATGCTTCCACTGCAGGGAGCATGAGTTTGATCCCTGGTTGAGAAACTAAGATCCTCACATGCTGCACAGTGCAGCCAAAAAAATCCCTAGAAGCTTCAGAGAACAAACAGATGAACAATACAATAACTGAAATGAAGAATACACTAGAAGGAATCAATAGCAGAATAAATAGGGCATTAGAACAGATAAGCCACCTGGAAAACAGATTGATGGAAATCATTATTGCAGAACAGAATAAAGAAAGAAAAATGATAGCACTATTTACAATAGCCAAGACATGGAAGCAACCTAAATGTCCATCAGCAGAGGAATGGATAAAGAGGATGTGGTACATATATACAGTGGAATATTACTCAGCCATAAAAAGGAAAGAAATTGGGTCATTTG
>NW_006799018.1:0-200 GCF_000442215.2 Lipotes vexillifer | reverse complement strand
GTGAAAAACTGAAAGCATTTCCTCTAAGATCAGGAACAAGACAAGGATGTCCACTCTCACCATCATTATTCAACATAGTTTTGGAAGTCCTAGCCACATCAATCAGGGAAGAAAAAGAAATAAAAGGAATACAAATTGCAAAGAAGTAAAACTGTCACTGTTTGCAGATGACATGATACTATACATAGAGAATCCTAAAG
>NW_006799016.1:0-486 GCF_000442215.2 Lipotes vexillifer | reverse complement strand
CAGGAAGGCTGACTTCCAGGACCTTGAATTGGAACCTCATAATTAGCCTGCTTTCAATTATTTTAAGAACCTGTGAATCAAAAAACTCCATTTCATTAAGCAATTCAGATTTTGCCTCTGACTTTAAGACTCTGACCTGTTACATACGAAATGCAAGTTAATGATGTTCCCACTATTTCTGGTAATAAAAACATTCTGATACAAAATGAGGGTAATGTACCTCCAGCTCCACGTACAGCCCTACAAACCAGTGCACAAGTTTACCTGTTCAAATGAACAGAGAGAGTCAATGAAGTGAAAAACCACTGTAGTGATTGATTCTTCTTTGCCCTGTTCTGGAAAAATCACCCAAATTAGAAATGAGGCAGAGTCAACTGTCATCCTATAAGTCCATTTTGTGAATCTGACTCTACTAGGAAACTGAACTTTCCCAGCCATAGATGAAGTAGCAGCGCCGGTGACTTAACGGGTTGGCACGAAGAGAAA
>NW_006799015.1:0-297 GCF_000442215.2 Lipotes vexillifer | reverse complement strand
GTGTAAGGTTAGATTGTTTATTTGAGATTTTTCTTGTTTTTTGAGGTAGGCTTGTATAGCTATGAACTTCCTTCTTAGAACTGCTTTTGCTGAATCCGATAGGTTTTGGATCGTCGTGTTTTCATTGTCATTTGTCCTTGTGTATTTTGAAATTTCCTCTTGGATATCTTCAGTGATATCTTGGTATTTAGTAACGTACTGTTTAACCTCTGTGTGTTTGTGTTTTTTACGTATTTTCCTCTGTAATTCATTTCTAATCTCATAGCGTTGTGGTCAGAAAAGATGCTTGATATGATT
>NW_006799014.1:839650-842402 GCF_000442215.2 Lipotes vexillifer | reverse complement strand
AAGACCTAAATGTAAGACCAGACACTATAAAACTGTTAGAGGAAAACATAGGAAAAACACTCTCTGACATAAACTACAGCAAGTAGTTTTTGACCCACCTCCTAGAGTAACGGAAATAAAAACAAAAATAAACAAATGGGACTTAATTAAACTTAAAAGCTTTTGCACAGTAAAGGAAACCATAAACAAGACAAAAAGACATCCCTCAGAATGGGAGAAAATATTTGCAAATGAAACAACAAAGGATTAATCTCCAAAATATACAAACAGCTCATGGAGCTCAATATCAAAAAGACAAACAATCCAATTAAAAAATGGGCAGAAGGGGCTTCCCTGGTGGCGCAGTGGTTGGGAGTCTGCCTGCCGATGTGGGGGACACGGGTTCATGCCCCGATCCAGGAGGATCCCGCATGCCGCGGAGCGGCTGGGCCCGTGAGCCATGGCTGCTGAGCCTGCGCGTCCGGAGCCTGTGCTCCGCGGGGGGAGAGGCCACAGCGGTGAGAGGCCCGCGTACCGCAAAAAAAAAAAAAAAAAAAAAAATGGGCAGAAGACCTAAATAGTTCACCAAGGAAGACATACAGATGGCCAAGAGGCACATGAAAAGATGCTCAACATCACTAATTATTAGAAAAATGCAAATCAAGACTACAATGAGGTATCTCCTCATGCCAGTCAGAATGGCTATTATCAAAAAGTCTAGAAACAATAAATGCTGGAAAGGGTGTGGTGAAAAGGGAACCCTCCTGCACTGCTGGTGGGAATGTAAATTGATACAACCACTATGGCAAACAGTATGGAGGTTCCTTAAAAAACTAAAAATAGAACTACCATATGACCCAGCAATCCCACTACTGGGCACATACCCTGGGAAAACGATAATTCAAAAAGAGTTATGTACCACAATGTTCACTGCAGCACTATTTACAATAGCCAGGACATGGAAGCAACCTAAGTGCTCATCAACAGATGAATGCATAAAGAAGATGTGGCACATATATACAATGGAATATTACTCAGCCATAAAAAGAAATGAAATTGAGTTATTTGTAGTGAGGTGGATGGACCTAGAGTCTGTCATATAGAGTGAAATAAGTCAGAAAGAGAAAACCAAATACCATATTCTAATGCATATATATGGAATCTAAAAAAAAAAATGGTACTGATGAACATAGTTACAGGGTAGGAATAAAAATGTAGACGTAGAGAATGGACTTGAGGACACGGGGTTGGGGAGGAAGCTGGGGCAAAGTGAGAGAAGCATCGACATATATACACTACCGCATGTAACAGATAGCTTGTGGGAAGCAGCCGCATAGCACAGGGAGATCAGCTCAGTGCTTTGTGATGACCTAGAGGGGTGGGATAGGGAGGGTGGGAGGGAGGCTCAAGAGGGAGGGGATATGGGGACAGATGTATGCATATGACTGATTCACTTTGATGTACAACGGAAACTAACACAGTATTGTGAAGCAATTATACTCCAATAAAGATCTATTAAAAAAAAAGTGAATCCAGTTGTTGGATTTGTGGACAACTGCCCTCATCCAGCACTGCTGGGTTAACTGGCAAATATTAGTTAATTGACTACAAGGTTCTGACTTGTTGGCTTTAATAAGTTTCATTTTAAAAGACAGAAACACCAGTAGTACTCTAGAAACCACAGATATCACTAATTGGAACACACATGAATGCCCATCAACAAAACCTTAAATGACTCTAGGCATAGGGATTTGTTTTCTCTTAATGCTACCAAGGCCCAAACATGGGAAAGAACTAGACCAGAATTGAAGAATGTCACCTTTCATTTTTTAGGGGGTACTGTTTCTCAATTATGGGACAGATTTATATGCTTAACACAGGATTATGAACATCTAGGTACCAAAGCCCCTTTATGTGGGAAATAGCTTAACCATACAAAGATGAACTTACCTAATAATACCCAACATCTATTATGGGCATCACATGATTCTTGTACCGTGACTATCACTTAAAAAGCTAGTGATTGGTATTGGAACTGATTGGAATAGACTGTCCAATATTTATTGGGTAACCCCAAATGGAACCCAATGGCTTTGTGGAACTAAACCTTGGCCTTGGCTCCCTCCCAAGTGGACATTGTACTTTAGAATTTCCTTGGACTCAAGGGCATATTTGCATAACCCTCAACATGGCCCCTGCAAACTACTCCTTATTAAAAGCAAGATGGGCTAGGTCAGTCTTTCACTGGTATGATCATGTGGCAGCTAATTTTGTTCCCTCACTGAGACTTGAAGATGTCATTACTGATATAGAAGTTTTAACCAAATTTACCCAATAAGCCCTAAATGACAGCCAACAAGATATCAATCTTTTAAATTCTGAAGTATCTTTCATAGGAAAGGCAATCTTATAAAACTGGATGACTCTTGACATTACTATAGCCTCTCAAGGCAGTACCTGTGCTATAATACAAACTGAATGTTGTGTTTTATATCAGATAAATCATCTAATGTCACCCACTTAATAAGTTACATGAAAAAAGCAAATGCTGTGAATGACCCAATACCAGTCTTGGAGTAATACTAAAAAGAATAATGATAGCTTGATGTCTGGAGATAATTAATCACTCCTATGCGATTCCTCCTAATGAAGGTCTGTGAGTTTCTCCTGTTTTGATCACTGCCTAAGACTCACTTCCCAGATGGCCCCTTGTTGCTCAAAGGTGGCCATAAACTCTGTAAAAGCACACCTCTCACACAACTACCTCTTTCCC
>NW_006799014.1:801729-839626 GCF_000442215.2 Lipotes vexillifer | reverse complement strand
ACCTCTTTCCCTCCTCTATGGGACATGACTCTCTGGGAATGAGTCTTCCCAGTGAGGAGGAATAGACGCTGATGCCAAAAAACCAAATGTTTGAATACTGATGCTTTCCAAAAGGAATATCTTCATCAAAAGGGGGGAAATATGAAAGGAAAAAAAAAATGGAGTGGGTACTGCTAAGAGAGTTCTCTAAAATGGAGCCAGGAGGGACTTCACTGGTGGTCCAGTGGCTAAGATTCCACACTCCCAATGCAGGGGGCCCAGGTTTGATCCCTGGTCAGGGAATTAGATCCCACATGCCACAACTAAAGATCCCGCGTGCCGCAGGGAAGATCCCACACATGGCAACAAGATTTGCACGTGGCAAGGAATATCCCACGTGCCACAACAAAGACCAGGTGCAGCCAAATAAATAAACATTTTAAAAATAAAAATTAAAAATGGAGCCAGGAAACCATTCAGAAAGTAAGACTTACGCACATTTCAGCTCAGATGGAATATTAATGCAGGCATCCAGAACATTTGCCCAATATTCCAGAAACTCAAGATACTTATTGTACCCTTACCCTAAAATAACACATGTCAGCCTGTCCCTAAGGACAAATATTTCCTTCACGCATCAAAGTCAATCATAATTTCTGCCAGACAACTTTAAAAACGTAGTGTATTTCACTTTATAAGCCCCTCTTTCTCTTCCTTGCAACACTCTTTTGGTTTTACCCAAATATGTGCCTCCTGAATCGCAATTCCTAAAACCCCAAATAAAGCTCTTTGTTTTATGAAGCCTTGATATTGATTATTGTTCAACAGCATCGGCCTCTCTCTTCCCCTCACTCTGGCCCTGCACATTGCCACGTTAGTCCACAACTCCCACCTGCTTCCACTGAAAGGGCAGCCTGCCTCCTCTAGCTGCCACCAAGTGTACAATTTTCCAAGGGGCCAGAGTTTTTGTGGTTGTCCCTGGTCTGTGACTGTATTCTGTTGCCAAATCTCTTCCCTGCCTCTGTGTCTTAATCTCTTTACCAACCCCATATGGTGTCACCTCACTCAACATTTGTTCAAAGACTTGATATTGTCACCAAATACAATACAAATACAAGTTACCAAGGTCACTGCAGTGGGTGCTACTAGTGATGTTTGTGAAATTTTAGCCTGAAAATGAAACCCTCCAGTGATGGAGAAATAAGAAATGCTTAAATGTAAGTGTAAGGAAAATTGGGGACCATATATTTTTTTTGAATTGGGCTTCATTTAGAAAACAGCTCATCACTAATCCATGCCAGCTTTACTGCCTTCTCAGGGCTTCACGGAAGGGGCACACAGGTCTCTCAGTACTCAAGACTGTGAGATCCTCGAAGCTAGAGGCTGTGTCATATTTATTCCTGGCACGGCCTCACAGCTGACATTCAGTGAGGCCGTTCCTTTACTTAGGAGAGAAGTTGCCCATGTTCTCTGGGCCAACTTCTCCCTCACACCCTTCCCTTTCTGCATAAGTCATAGACTCAGGTCTCCCCCCTGCAAAATCAAACCAAACAAGTGTCCCCATAATCCATTACACTCCTCATCCCACTTTCTCTCACTTGCCCCTGACATCAGCCTTAGCTACTGTTTTTTCCCTGTCGTTCTAGGAAAAAAGAGAGCAACCAGGTCCACTTGTCCTATTCCCCAACATTCTGACGTCTGCTTCCCGTTTTCATTACTCACGGAAGCTGTCCTCGCTGTATTCATCAGTAGCCTCTTCGCCGACAAACCAGCAAGGCCCCGATTAGTCTCTTCACAGGCGTTGCTGTTGATTATTTCGCCTTGACATGCTGCCACCCTGGCCTCCCCAACAACACACCGTCCTGGCTCTGCAAGGGTCTTCTCAGGCCACCTCTCCCCTTCCCCGCGTCGGAGCCTCCCTTTATTCCCCCAAACACAGGTGTTGCTAAGGGTTCTAATGCTGGTCTCCCCCGCCTCTCTCCCATCTAGAGCCTTGCTCCTCAACGTGTTCCACCTGGACCAGCAGCATTGGTTTCCTTGAGAGTGCATTAGAAAGGCAGAAACTTAGGTCCTACCCTGGACTTCCTGCGTCAGAATCTGTATTTTTTGGGCAGAAGACCTAAATACACATTTCTCCAAAGAAGACACACAGATGGCCAAAAGGCACATGAAAAGATTCTCAACAACACTAATTATTAGAGAAATGCAAATCAAAACTGCAATGAGGTACCACCTTACACCAGTCAGAATGGCCATCATTAAAAAGTCTGCAGATTAACAAATGCTGGAAAGGGTGTGGAGAAAAGGGAACCCTCCTACACTGTTGGTGGGAACGTAAACTTGTTCAGCCACTATGGAAAACAGTATGAGGTTCCACGAAAAACTAGAAACAGAGTTGCCATATGATCCTGCAAACCCATTCCTGGGCATATATCCGGAGAAAACCATAATTTGAAAAGATCCATGCACCCTCTTCATTGCAGCACTATTTACAATAGCCAAGACATGGAAACAACCTAAATGTCCATCAAAAGATGAATGGATAAAGAAAATGCGGTACATATATACAATGGAATACTACCACTCAGCCATAAAAAAGAACAAAATAATGCCATTTGCAGCAACATGGACGGACCTAGAGATTAGCATACTAAGTGAAGTAAGTCAGAAAGAGAAATACAAATACCATACTGTATAAATGTGGAATCTAAAATATGACAAAAATGAACTTAACTATGAAACAGAAACAGGCTCACAGACATAGAGAACAGACTTGTGGTTGCCAAGTGGGGATGGATTGGGAATTTGGGATTAGCAGATGCAAACTATTATATATAATGGCTAAACAATAAGGTCCTACTGTATAGCGTAGGGAACTATATTCAATATCCTGTGATAAATCATAATGAAAAAGGATACGAAAAGGAATGTATGTATACGTACAACTGATTCACTTTGCTGTACAGTAGAAATTAACACAACATTGTATCAACTAAACTTCAATAAAATAAATTTTAAAAAAAGAATCTGCATTTTTTTTTTTTTTTTTTTTTTTTTTGCGGTATGCGGGCCTCTCACTGTTGTGGCCTCTCCCGTTGCGGAGCACAGGCTCCGGACGCACAGGCTCAGCGGCTCACAGGCCCAGCCACGCCGCGGCATGTGGGATCCTCCCGGACCGGGGCACGAACTCACGTCCCCTGCATCGGCAGGCGGACTCTCAACCACTGCGCCACCAGGGAAGTCCAGAATCTGCATTTTAATTCAGATTCCCAAGTGACTCATCTGCACACTAAAGTTTAAGAGGTGCTGGTCTATAGCAGCACTAAGCAACAGAAATATAATGTGTACCACATGTGTAATTTGAAATTTCTAGCAGCCACATTTTAAAAAGTGAAAAGAAACAAGTGAAATTCATTGTCATCATATCATTCATTTAACTCAATATATCCAAAGTGTTATAATTTCAACGTGTAACCCACATAAAAATTACTGAAATGTTTTACACTCCTTTTTTTGTAGTAAATTTTTGAAATTCAGTGTGTATTTTACCCTTGCAGCATATCTCACTTCACACCAGCCACATTTCAAGTGTTTAATAGCTACATGGCTAGTGGCTACAGTATTGGACAATGCAGCTCTAGAGTTTAGCATGCAGGTGAGAACTTAAGAAATTTTTTTAAAGTGAAAAAAATCACTTTATGAACCTCAATTCAGCAAGTATTAGATTTGTGATCTTCAGCAAATTACCCGTCTCTGGCTTCCTTTCCTCATCACGTGAACAGGGAACAATATTAACTATTTCTCAGGGTCGCAGTGAAGATTAAAGTATGTAAAAGTACACAGCTTTCACTTGCTAAATGGTGACTACTAGTACTCTCCTCTATTTTCTGGACTTTATCTAACTATATGCAAAATTTGTCTGTTTAATAAGCAACACATTAATTATCATCATTATTAGTATTTTTTTGCATAAAGGTTTCTTATAATTTAATGGTTAAAGACCGTCTTAGTGCTTCTCCATGTGGTTTTCAGTAACTGATTAAAAATATAAACAATTTAGGGACTTCCCTGGTGGCACAGTGGTTAAGTGTCTGAGCTTCCAATGCAGGGGGCCCGGGTTCAATCCCTGGTCAGGGAACTAGATCCCACATGCATGCTGCAACTAAGAGTTCACATGCCACATCTGAGGAGCTGGCGAGCCACAACTAAGACCTGGCACAACCCAATAAATAAATAAATAAATAAAATATTTAAATATATAAACAGTTTAAATCCTTGCTTCCACAGTTAGATGATGGCATACACGCTGTGGAGGTTCATATCTGAGCTATGTCATTTACCAGCTGTGCCTCTGTTTCCTCATCTAAAATAGGGCTAAAAATACTCTCTATCCTATGGGGTTTGTTGTAAAGATTAAAGAAGTAAATACACAGAAATTCCTTGCACCAGTACCTGACCCATAGAAGGCATTACACAAATTATAATGTTAATAAAGGACCTACTCACGGTAACAATTATGAAGAGTTTGGGGATATTGGAAATGCCTAAGTTAAAATGTTAAATAAAAGAAGCAGAACACAAAATGGTTTTTATAGTATGATCACAACTATATTAAAATCAAAGTAGCTTAGAATTATGGCTAGGAGTAAGACACCAAACATTAATTTTGATTGTGTTTGGGAGACAGAACTTTGAATGATATTTTTCTTTCTGCTTTTCTAAATATGTATTAATTTTGTAATTAGGAGGAGCAAATTAACTTTATTTCTTAAATTGATTACTGGTTGAGAGTATGGGGCTCTGGGCTAATACTCCCTGGGGTTCCCTTGAGGGCATTATGGTCAGTCAAAGTCAGTCAAAGAAAGACAAGTACTGTATGATCTCCCTTATATGTGGAATCTAAAAAGAAGTCAAACTCAAAGAAACAGAGAATAGAATGGTGATTTACAGGTGCTGTATGGGTAGTGATAATGGGGAGATGTTGGCCAAAGGGTACAAACTTCCAGTTATAAGATGAACAAGTTCTGGGGAACAGCATGGTGACTACAGAATTAATAATGTTGTATTATATATTTGAAAGTTGCTGAGAGTAGATTTTTGAATGTTCTCATCATACATACATAAAATTTGTGATTGAGGTGATGGATATGTTAATTAACTTTTTTGTGGTAATCATTTCACATACATTATGTGTATCAAATCATCATATTGTATACTTAAACTTGCACCATGTTATATGTCAATGATATCTCAATAAATCTGGAAAACAAGAAATGAGGAAGAAAAGATTCACTTCATAGACTTCAGAGAAGCAAATTTTAATTTCATTTAAATTTTTTAAAGTATTAAAACAAAACCCAAGATTCTCTGGGTTCCAATTCTGGCTATGCTTTTCCTAGCTGGTGACCTTGGATAACTTGCTTAACTCCTCTGTGCCTTTATTTCCTCATCTATGAAGTGGGAATAATAATTATGCTTAACTCATAAGAGTGGTTGTGAGAATTAAATTATATAATACCTGTAAAGGGCTTAGGAAAATGCCTGGCACATAATCACAATGGTTTGTGATAATGAAGACGATGAAGATGCAGATGAGGGAAGAGGAGGGGTGGGGAGGAAGACAAGGAGGAGAAGGTTTATGTTAGTGATGTGTGCCTCCCCTGGGTTTGAATCCTGATTAGCTGTTGGAGTTTGGGCATGTTTCTTAAATTCTCTGTCTTAGCTTTCTCATCTGTAAATGGAATAACAACACAGGCAATATCCACGGATCACACGAAATTGATACAGGGAATAAGTAAGATCATTCATGTACAGGGCCTGGGTCACAGTAAGCTCATTAATATTAAGTAGTTCTAAAAAGTTAAAACAGACTGGAAAACAATGTCTACTTCACAGGTTACCGTTAAGATAAAATGAGCACTTTGAAAACTGAAGTACCATAGAAATCAAGCACTACTTAAAATGTCAATTCATTTCCACTAGATGGCAGTAGGCATCACCAAATACAGCTGAGCTCAACTAAACAAAGAGCTGAGAACACGAATACAGTACTAATGGGAATTCCTTGGCGGGCCAATGGTTAGGATGCTTTCACTGCCATGGGCCCAGGTTTGATCCCTGGTCGGGGAACTAAGACCCCATAAGCCATGGGGCAAAAACAAAAACAAAAAAAACAGGCCAGTTTTCATGCAGTTACTAGGCCTAGTCCCACTTCCGTAATTATACTGAAATGGGGCTGGAGGGATATATTATTTCAAATGAATGAACTACCTGCTTGGGCTTAGTTAGGAATCTTTTGTTTGATGCAGATGGTCAAAAATGATTATTTTTATTAGAGAGCCTATTCTAGATCCACATTCATCTTCCTCAGTTTCCCTCTTCAGCTCTGGACATTCTCACATACACCTGTGCTCTGGTCTAGCCCCTTGTTACTTAAAGTGTGGTTCATGGCATCAGCTTCACCGGGGAACTTGTAGAAATACAGAATCTTGGGCCTTATCCCAGACTTATTGAATCTAAGTGATTCACACGCATATCAAAGTCTGAGAAGCACAGTTTTAGCCACATTGAACCTCTTGGAATTCTCTAAAGGAGTCATGAAGCTTTTGCACATGCTGGTCTTCCCCAATTGGAAACACTCCCTTCCCCATATGCTAGGCAAACTGGCCTCTTATTTACTCCTCTTATTTAACTCATTAGTGAGGGAACCAGCAGGATGGTAAACCCAGTTCAAGGAGAAGAGAGGAGACTGGTAAATATACAGTCTATGGAAAAAAGAATGTTGGAATAAAAATGAAAATGAAATCGAACACTGCCTTTTGTCGACACATCAATAAAACAGTAACCTTTGGCATAATCTTTTCTAACTGACAAAGTCATTTATAACATCTACAAATTAAGATCTAACTTTATATAGACTCCAGACCCTATCAGTAGTAAATAATAAGCCATATAAGATCATAGCTCCTAGAATCTCATGATCCCCTTGCAGGCTTCTTAGACAATGCTCTAGTATGACTTTGCAAAAGCACATAGTAATATTTTGCTTTATTTCCACATTTTGGATAATTTTTCTTAAAAATTTAAATTTAATGACAGAGGCAACAGAAGTACGCATGTCAGGTTGCCAAAGCTGACTTAATATAGTAGAATTCTACTTAGGTTAGTTTCAGAGGATGAAGTGAATATCTCCATCACAGAGCTGAATAGAAAGGAAAACAAGATTGAATTAGCCTCGTCTTTTACATCTTCCTGATCTTTTTGGGCCTGTTTACTCTAACTATAAAATGGGGATAGCATTTATTTCATTTGGCAATTGATCTCCAATATTTTGGTCTCCAAAATCAAATTTTTATATTTTTAAAAATTATTGAAGATCCTGAAGAGTGTTTCCTGTTGTGTCTATCAATATTTAATACTATTAGAAATTGAAACTAAGAAATTTAGAAAATATTTATTAAGTCATTTAAAATAATAATAAACAATTCATTACTTGTTAACATAAATAACAAAATTTTGGTGAAAAGTAATTGTATATTCCAAAACCCCACAAAGGTTTGGATTCGATTCAGCGGAGCCAGTTAAAGTTTTCCACAGTGACTTTGGTGCTTCTATAACTTCTGTTTTGATGAGATTTGATAACATGCTGGTCCAAGATGGCCTTAGGAGCGACAACATACATTTTTTGGTATTTATACGGCCTGATTTACTACACTGATTAAATTTTTAAAAAAATTCTCTGATCCATAGCTCTTGTATAATCAATTAGGAGTAGGTTATACATTGATTGTGACTATACTTGACGAGTCTTTTGTTGTTGTTTTAACTGGGTTTTTTATCACTGTAATTAATATCACTAGAATGTAAGCTCCTAGAGGGCAGAGATTTTGATTCTGATGTATGTTTTATTTACTACTAAATCTGATTCTTAGGACTGCATATATAAATATTTTGTAAATATTTGTGGAATGGATGAATGCATGAAATGAGTGTGACATTTCTAGCATCATTTATCCTTCTGGATAGTAGGGATGGTTTCATTCAAAAGTAATTACTTATCTTAAAAAAATTCTTTTTCTGTAATTTGCAAATTGTGATCATGCAGAGTGCCCACTTTAAAATAAAGTTGGGGGGGGCTTCCCTGGTGGTGTGGTAGTTAAGAATCTGCCTGCCACTGCAGGGGACATGGGTTCAATCCCTGGTCCGGGAAGAACCCACATGCCGCAGAGCAACTAAGGCCCTGCACCACAACTACTGAGCCTGCGCTCCAGAGCCTGCGGGCCATAACTACTGAGCCCACGCACCACAACTACTGAAGCCTGTGCACCTAGAGCCTGTGCTCAGCAATAAGAGAAGCCACCGCAGTGAGAAGCCTGCTCACTACAACAAGGAGTAGCCCCTGCTCGCTGCAACTAGAGAAAGCTTGCACACAGAAATGAAGACCCAACACAGCCAAAAATAAAATACATTTATTTTTTTTTTAAAGTGGGGGAAGGGACTCTAAAAGTACCTTTGTGGTAAAAGTCATAAATATTTGAGAATTCTTTTCAAAGATGTACAATTTACCTTTACTGATGATTAGTTTTTTTGTTGTTTTTTGTTTTTTTCTTTTCTTGGCTGCTTTGGGTCTTTGTTGCAGCACACAGGCTTTCTCTAGCTGCAGTGATCAGGGGTTACTCCTCGTCGCCGTGCATGGGCTTCTCATTACAGTGGCGTCTCTTGTTGGGGAGCACGGGCTCTAGGCGCACAGGCTTCAGTAGCTGTGGCACGTGGGCTCAGTAGCTGTGGCACACAGGCTTAGTTGCTCTGCGGCATGTGGGATCTTTCGGGACCAGAGCTCAAACCTGTGTCCCCTGCATTGGCAGGCAAATTCTTAACCACTGTGCCACCAGGGAAGTCCCTGATGATTAGTTTTTTAAAAATTCTGAGAACCATGTACGTAATAAGCTAGCAAAAATGTTTTTGATAAATTCTCAGTTTTGACCGCTATATTTCTCTGTTTTCCAGCTAACCAGAAGCATATAGATAGCTAACCAGAAACTAACTTAAAAACATCAGAACACATAATGTCACAATATTCTGTGTAAAGCGGGGGAAAAAGTTAAGGTATTTTAGCATTATTTATTTCTAAGTCATACAGTCATTTTGTTTGTGGTGATTGTGTTCTGTAAAATAATCAGGATACACTTTGACAAAAGATTGTTTTCATGAATTTTATGAATTTATGAATTTATGAATCTGTTTAGTTGAAAGTCTTAGAAAAGTCTAAATATTAAGTCACACTAAACATTATATCATATTACTTTATGCTTAACAAACTGCCCTTCCTTATGGAGAATAATAAAATTACATATCCTCAACACAGAGTTAAAGCCACCACAATTTGCTAGATCAACATTAATTATTCAGGTTAATTTAACTAATGATGATGTTCCTTTACTATTCAGATTCCACAGACAATTTTTAGAGCTTTACTTCTTTTTATGCTTTATAACTTAAGATAATTATAGGTTTGTATGCAGTTGTAAAAAATAATACAGAGAGCTCTCATATACCTTTTGCGCAGGTTGCCCCAGTGGTAACATCTTGCATGATTTTGGTACAACTTCAAAACCTGAAACTGACACTAATACAATCCACCAACTTTATTCAGATTTCACCAGTTTTATCCATACCCATTTGCATGTGTGTGCATTGAATTCTATGCAATTGTATAACATCTTTAGATTCCTGTGACCCATTGAATCTACAGAACAATTCCATCACATGGATTTCTCATGCTACTTTTTTTTTTTTTTTTTTTTTTTTCTTGCGTTATGCGGGCCTCTCACTGTTGTGGCCTCTCCCATTTGCGGAGCACAGGCTCCGGACGCGCAGGCTCAGCGGCCATGGCTCATGGGCCCAGCCGCTCCGCGGCATGTGGGATCTTCCCGGACCGGGGCACGAACCTGTGTCCCCTGCATCGGCAGGCGGACTCTCAAGCACTGCGCCACCAGGGAAGCCCTCATGCTACTTTTGAAAGAGCCACAGCCATTTTTCCTACCCCTACCCCCAACCTCAGCTCTTGGCAACCACTAGTCTGTTTGTCATCTCTTTAGTTTCATCATTTCAAGAATGTTATATATAGTTGACCCTTTAATAACATGGGTTTGAACTACATCGGTCCGCTTATACACAAATTTTTTTCAAACAAGTACTACAGTACTACGCAATCTGTGGTTGGTTGAATCTATGGATGGAGAACCGTGGATACAAAGGTGGGTGAAGTTATACTTCAACTGTATGGGATGTCAGCACCCCTGAGCTGTTCAAGGGTCAAATGTAAATAATATTCTACAGTAAGTAATTTTTTGAAGCTGGATTTTAAAAATTCAGCATAAAGCCCTTGAGATCCATCCAAATTGTTACCTATATCAGTTGTCAATTCCTTTTGTTGAGTAGTATTCCATGGTATGAATGTACCACAGTTTGTTTAACTATTCACCTGATGAAGGATATTTAGGTTGTTTCCAGTTTTTGGCTATTAGCAATAAAGCTGCTATAAACATTCATGTATAGATTTTTGTGTAAAAATAAGTTTTCATTTCTGTGGGATAAATGCCAAAGAGCGCTATTGCTGGATTGTATGGTACTTGCATGCTTCGTTTTTCAAAAAACTGCCAAACTATATTTCAGAGTAGCTGTACCAGTTTACTTTCCCACCAACGAGTGATCTGGCTTCTCCACATCCTTGACAGCATTTGATGTGACTAATATTTTTTATTTTAGCTATTCTGATAGATATATAATGACAACTCATTGTGATTTTAAGTTGCATTCTCCTAATGATTAATGATGTTGAACCTCTTTTCACGTGTTTATTTGCCATCTGTATATCCTTTCCAGTGAAATGTCTGTTCATATCTTTTGTCCATTTTCTAATCAGATTGTTCTTTTGCTCTGGAGTTTTGAGATCTCTTTACATATTCCAGATACGAGTCCATTGTTGGATATGTGGTTTGCAAATATTTTCTCCCAATCTGTAGTTTGTCTTTTCATTCTCTTTACAGGGTTTTTTTTGCAGAACAAAAGTTCTTAATTTTGATGAAGTCCAATTTATCAATTTGTCTTTTTATGAACCACGCTTTTATGTCAAGTCTAAGAACTCCTTGCCTAGGTCCTGAAATTTTTCTCCTATGTTTTTCTCTAAAATCTTATTTATTTATTTATTTATTTATTTATTTATTTTTGGCTGCGTTGGGTCTTCGTTGCTGTGCGCGGGCTGTCTCTAGTTGCGGCGAGCGGGGGCTACTCTTCGTTGTGGTGTGCAGGTTTCTCACTGCAGTGGCTTCTCTTGTTGCACAGCATGGGCTCTAGGCGCATGGGCTTCAGTAGTTGTGGCTCAAGGGCTGTAGAACACAGGCTCAGTAGTTGTGGCACATGGGCTAAGGTGCTCCGCGGCATGTGGAATCTTCCCGGACCAGGGCTCGAACCCATGTCCCCTGCATTGGCAGGTGGATTCTCAATCACTGCACCACCAGGGAAGCCCTTCTCTAAAATTTTAAAGTTTCACTTTTTAACATTTAAATCCACATTCCATTTTGAGTTAATTTTAGTGTAACAAGACTTCCTTTTTATGCTTATGGATGCCTTTTAAAAGCCTAGTATCAATAATTAAATATGGACTGGATGATATCCTATGATGGGGTTTGTATGTAAGATTTCTTGTTTGGTTGTAGCATGAGAAACAGTAAAAGCACCTTCAGATTGCATAATTTCAGAAGATTCACCAACACCTGTAATCAGAGGCAGAACAGCAGCAAGTGACAGACACTAAAGTTAAATGTCACAGTTCCTAGAGGCACAATCGACCAGATGATTCAGGATAAAAGAAAAATGATTTTGAATGAAGGGACCATATATAGGGCTGAAAAAAAATTTTTATTTTGCCAACATTGCCTAGGCAATTTATTGAATGTTCATTCATTTGGAGCTGTGGAGACCTAAGCAGTAGTGAATACCTAAAGAAGGACTAAAAACAAAGCAACAAGCATTAACCACAGAACTGCAGAACAAATCTCCTAGCTTGCTCTTGGTGTTACTAACATGACAATGGTTGCATTGGCCATTTTTGTTCAGCATATTTGTTCAGGGGTCAGTAAACTATGGTCCACAGTCTAAATATGGCCTGATGCCTTTTCTGTAAAGTTTTGCTGGAATGCAGCCACATCCATTTGCTGACTCATAAATAATCTGCCTGCTTTTGCACTAGAATGGCAGAAGTGATGAGTTGTGACAGACTGCATGATCCAGAAAGTCTAAAGTACTTACTCTCAGGCCCTTTACAGAAAATTTTTTGTCAACTCTTATTCTTGGCTGACAAATGCTGACACAACTATGTGCAAAGTACCCTGGTATAAAATATTTCTAAGGTGTGATGTCAACTGTTTGGAACAAATCAACATAAAGGCGGCAGCGTCCACCCACATCAATTTATAAGAAATCTACCTTGATGGGTAAATGGCTTTCTTTTTGAAGCTGAAATTCCTGCTAACACAACTCTAAGCACTGTTCCTGAGTCTGTGCTCAGATTTCAGTTTGTGTTCCTGAACATCAAATGTGAAGGTGTTTATAAGCAAGTGTCTACATTATTTGGTAATAGAAATCCCACAAATTTAAGAAAATATTTTTGCATGAAAGTCAGCAAAATAGGTCATCTTCATTTTATGACCATTGTTCAAAGAATTTACATTACGTATCTCAGAAAAGTATTAACATTCATTTCAAATTTACCCTCTGGTTTCAATAGGACACTAGCCAGAACCTTAGCTATGCACAGTTCCAGGTAGAGTTTAAAACTGCACATTGTCAGGCTTCCCTGGTGGCGCAGTGGTTGAGAGTCCACCTGCCGATGCAGGGGACGCAGGTTCGTGCCCCGGTCTGGGAAGATCCCACATGCCGCGGAGCGGCTGGGTCCGTGAGCCATGGCCACTGAGCCTGCGCGTCTGGAGCCTGTGCTCCGCAACGGGAGAGGCCACAACAGTGAGAGGCCCGCATACCGCAAAAAAAAACAAAACCAAAACCAAAACTGCACATTGTCTTCTTGTCCCTGTACCTGAGGTTGCTAAAGTCAAGGGGTAGGGCATGTGACAGTGCCAGTCATTAGGTTGTAGTATGTCAGCTCTAAAACCAGCCTTCCAGACTCTGATGATAGATTTCTGCAGACCTGCCATCTGCTTTGCTAGCTGGCTTCTTCTGCCAGTAGGGATGTGTCAGGGGGTGACTGCAAGTCAAGGGGACAGAGGAGGGACTTGCTGTTTCTTTCAGTGGTGCCCCAGCTATGGCCATTGGCAGTAGCAGCTGGTTCCAGTCTCCAGCTTTGTCACACATTCTCAAAACTGCCTCATTGGACATCCCTGGTGGAGCAGTGGTTAAGAATCCACCTGCCAATGCAGGGGACACAGGTTCAAGCCCTGGTCCGGGAAGCTCCCACATGCTGTGGAGCAACTAAGCCTGTGCGCTGCAACTACTGAGCCCGTACACAACTACTGAAGCCCACACGCCTAGAGCCCATGCTCTACAACAAGAGAAGCCACCACAATGAGAAGCCTGCACACCACAACAAAGAGTAGCCCCTGCTTGCCACCACAAAGGCCCAATGTAGCCAAAAATAAATAAATTTAAAAAAACAAACAAACTGTCTCATCATGGCCCTTACACCCACCAGCACCAGCCAGGTAGCAACCCCACTCAGAGGTCTGAGTTCCAGCTTTCCAGGGCCTCTCCTCCAAATTGCTAGGTTCTGAGAATCCCAAATTCTTCCCTTTGTTTCCCCAGACTTAAGGGATGATGCCCATATTCTGAAGTTACTATCTCTGTGTGTTACCTCATGGTTCCCTTTCTGCTTTTTTCAGTTCTCTGATTCTAGCCTGGCCAATTTCTTATATTAAATTCTCTCTGGTGAAATACCTAGTGAGGCTTGTGTTTTCCAGACTAGACCCTGACTGAACCAGGAAGTATGTCACAGATCAACATTGACACATATGCATAAGAGTTGGAAAAGAAACAGATCTATGCACTAACTTGTTGTGCCTCTTTGGCCAAATTATTTCTCTTCCCTAAACTTATTAATATTTGCTGAATAACTACCAAAATCTGTATTTAGAATAAGTAAATATGTCAACGGGAGCTTCTCAAGGGAAAAAAAACAGTAAATAAATATTCTGAAATACAATATGAGGTCCTGTTGGAGGGCATTGATGTATGTGTCTCAGAATAACCTTTCATTATTTGTTAAATTTCTTTTTTTTAAAACTTAATTAATTAATTTGGTTGCACTGGGTCTTAGTTGTGGCAGGTGGGCTCCTTAGTTGTGGCTCACAGGCTCCTTAGTTGTGGCATGTAGGCTCTTTAGTTGCAGCAGGTGGGCTCTTTAGCTGCGGCTCGCGGACTCCTTAGTTGCAGCATGAGGGCTCCTTAGTTGTGGCATGTGAATTCTTAGTTGTGGCATGCATGTGGGATCTAGTTCCCTGACCAGGGATTGAACTTGGGCGCCCTGCATTGGGAGCTCAGAGTCTTATCCACTGCGCCACCAGGGAAGTCCCTTGTTAAATTTCTTAAATTTTAATTATTTTAATAAAAAATGATATATGCCAGAAGGGCTATCATCAAAAACACTACAAATAACAAATGCTGGGGAGGTTGTGGAGAAAAGGAAACCTTCATACACTGTTGGTGGGAATGTATATTGGTGCAACCACTGTGGAAAATAGTATGGAGGTTTCCAAAAAACTAAAAACAGAACTACCGTATGATCCAGCAATTCCACTCCTGGGTATTTATACAAAAAAAATGAAAACACTAATTCAAAAAGGTACATGCACCCCAATGTTCATAGCAGCATTATTATTTCTTTTTAAATTTACTTATTTTATTCATTTATTTTTGGCTGCGTTGGGTCTTTGTTGCTGCCCGAGGGCTTTCTCTAGTTGTGGCGAACGGGGGCTACTCTTCATTGCGGTGCATGGGCTTCTCACTGTGGTGGCTTCTCTTGCTGCAGAGCATGGGCTCTAGGTGCATGGGCTTCAATAGTTGTGGTTCATGGGCTCAGTAGTTGTGGCTCGTGGCTCTAGAGCGCAGGCTCAGTCGTTGTGGTGCGCGGGCTTAGCTGCTCCGCGGCATATGGGATATTCCCGGACCAGGGCTCGAACCTGTGTCCCCTGCATCGGCAGGCGGATTCTTAACCACTGTGCCACCAGGGAAGCCCCATAGCAGCATTATTTGCAATTGCCAAGATATGGAAGCAACTTAAATGTCCATCAACAGATGAATGGATAAAGAAGAAGTGGTACATATATAAAATGGAATACTACTCAGCCATAAAAAAGAATAAAAATTTGCCATTTGCGAAAACATGAATGGACTTGTAGGATATTATGCTAAGTGAAATAAGTCAGACAGAGAAAGATGAATACTGTATGATATCACTTAAATGTGGAATCTAAAAGATAAAACAAACTAGTAAATATAACAAAAAAGAAACAGACACACAGATATGGAGAACAAACTAGTGGCTACCAGTGGAGAGAAGGAGGAGGGAAGAGGCAAGATAGGGTTAGGGGATTAAGAGGTACAAACTACTACATATAAAATGAATAAGTGGGACTTCCCTGGTAGCACAGTGGTTAAGAATCTGCCTGCCAGTGCAGGAGACACGGGTTCAAGCCCTGGTCCGGGAAGATCCCACATGACGTGGAGCAACTAAGCCCGTGTGCCACAACTACTGAAGCCTGTGCTCCTAGAGCCCGTGTTCTACAAGAGGAGCCACTGCAGTGAGAAGCCCACTCACCGCAACGAAGAGTAGCCCCCGCTCACCACTAGAGAAAGCCTGCATGCAGCGACAAAGATGCAACCCAGCCAAAAAAATTTTTTTAATAAATAAATAAATAAGCTATAAGGATATATCATATCACACAAGTAATATAGCCAATATTTTATAATAACTATAAATGGAGTATAACCTTTAAAAACTGTGGATCACTATGCTGTATACCTGAAACTTATATAACATTGTACATCAACTATACCTCAATTAAAATATTTTTAATGATACATGCATATAATTTTATATTTAATTTTTTTATTGAGGTATATATCCAGCTCCAAATTTATGATTCCAACTTGGAGGTCTAATAGGCATCCTCTCCAAATGTTCTTCATCACAGAAATGGCATCACCACACATCCACCAGCTCAGGACAAAATCCCAGGAAGCATCCTTGGTTCTTCTCACTCCGGTTGGTTCCACCTCCAAAAGACATCCTGAATCTATTTCTCACCAGTCCCCTATTATCCATTAATTCCAGCTGCCATCATCCCTTACTGTAAAAGCCACCGAATTTCTCCCCCTGCCTCCGCTCTTACCCGTCTCCTCCATTCTTCATCCAATCTCTTAAGACGTAAGTCATATCAGGGCCATGCCCCTGCTTAAAATCCTCCACTGGCTTCCCACTGCAACAGGAACAAATCCAAACCCCTTATCATGGCCTACCTGACCACACATGTTCATGACCTTCCTGACCACACATGTTCATGACCTTGTCCAGATCTCTGCACTTGCTTTTTCTTGAGCCTGGAATATCTGTCCTCAAGGTCTTCACCAGGCTTCCTTCTCATCCTTCAGCTTTCAGCTTAAATGCCACCTCTGAAAGGCCTTTCCTGACCTCCCAATGGAAAGCCTTCTCCTCCCCCCTCCCAACTCTCTAGCACCTAATTTTAGAAATCATTGTATTCACTTGTTTTGGAGTTCCCTCTGTTACCTCTCCCCCAACACCTACACTGGAAAGCTTCCAGACAGCAGGGACGCCTTTGTTAAGTTCATCCCCCAAACAGTTCCTGGGATAGAGAAGATGCTGAATAAACTGGGGTTGATTGACAGTCCACAAGCTTATCCAGGGCTCTTACAAGGTTTTTGTCTGCTGCAGGGGACATGGTCCCCTTAATTGCTTGCTCCCATTCTCAGTGGAGTAGGGGTGGGACTGGGGCAAGGGTAGGGAGGTTGGAGGCTAGTAACCACCCTCCTCTACGTTTTTCTCCCCACTTCCTCCATACTCCCTCCTCGCACCCTTTCCTGCCCCTCCTTCCTGCTCCGTTCTTCCTCCTCTTACCCGCCCCTCCTTCACCCCACCCAGTCGCGTGTCCTACCCGAGGGCGTTCTCCGTGTCGCGCGGGCGCTGGAGCGCAGTGACCCGACGCCGGCCGCCGAGGGAGGATGGCACTCGAGGCACTGCGCTTGGGGCTGTTGCTCCTGGTCTGCTGGGACTCGGCAGGTAACGCTCACCTGTGGGCCTGCTCCGCGGAGGACCGGCCGAGGAGTTACGGAGAGGGGGTCTCGCTGGCGACTGCCCCTGCCCGGGTCCGGACGGCCTTGGCGTCCCTCCGCGCACCCGTTACTGGCGGTTCCAGGCCTGCCCCGCGGTTGTCTAGGGACAGAACTTGGGGATGTGCGGGGCTGGCGTTGTGAGGCCAGCAACCCTCTTTAGCTCTTGCTTGGGCTTCGTTCCCAGCATCTTCTTAGTGACCCTGCTGTCTGCTCTTTCTCCCTTAAAGCAGATTTCCTGGAGCCCAAGATCGGGAGTTGGGTTTTTATGTACCAGGGGCCCTACAGAGCCTCAGCAGGAGAGGTACAGGAATCAGGAACTGTGAATGGCAAGGGCACCGGGCACTCTGGGGCTCATGAGAAAGGGGCCTTAGTCCAGCCAGACTTGATGCCCATTTAAAATGGAGTTAAAATGGTAACCCCTAGTGTTAAGTTTTGTGTTTATTACCGTGAGCCACAGAGGAAAAGAACACCGTGAGTTACTGAATTACTTCTCTGACTTTTGGGGTTTTTAGCCAGGAAAATCTGACTTTTTATTTCTTAAATACTGTGAAGGAAGAGGGGCAAAATGGTCCCCTGATGATGGAGGGCCATGGAGCAAAGAGTAGGGATCATCAGCAGAGGTCCTGTGGGCATTAGGGAAGCACGGGGTGCCGTAGTTAGGGTCTTCCTGCAGTGGCTTTTGTATATCAGCCCGGAGCTTACATCTCTTGGCAAGATTATCACTGAGGTAGATGTCGCTCAGTGGGGGCTGTGGGTTCACTTTCCACTGGCTCTGAATGTCCTGCTGGATAATAGGGACCCATTCTGGGGGGACTGCAGCTGCCCAAAGTTTTGTCTCAGCTGAAGCTCCATCATGCTTGTCTCGGGAGCCCCCCTCAAGGAGCAGCAGGTGGACCTTGGGACACGGCCTCTTCTGCTGTTGTTCCAAGGGCTGGGTAAGCATTCTCCAGCTGAGGCTCAGGGGAAGTTCTTTCTGATCTCTGAACTTCCACTGGCTCCTCAGGAATCAGCTGGGGCAGGGGGCGGGGTGGGTATGCCCAACCCTGCAAACATATCTGAGGATGGAATCAGGGCCTCTTCTCTCATTTTTGTTATGTAGCTCCAAATTCCTTTCTCAAGCAAACTTATTAGGGTGGTCAGTTACAGAGCTGGTACCAAATGTTCTCTGTGTGCCTGCTAGGAGAGGTGCCAGAACACAAATGAACATACTTCTTAGGAGTTCTTCAAAAGCTGGACGTGGGAGAGAAAAGGAGAAGGTGTGGCCTGTATAAATCACAAGCTGGGGCTTCCCTGGTGGCGCAGTGGTTGAGAGCCCGCCTGCCGATGCAGGGGACACGGGTTCATGCCCCGGTCCGGGAAGATCCCACATGCCACGGAGCTGCTGGGCCCGTGAGCCATGGCTGCTGAGCCTGCGCGTCCGGAGCCTGTGCTCCGCAACGGGAGAGGCCGTGTCAGTGAGAGGCCCGCGTACCGCAAAAACAAACAAACACACACACACACACACACACACACACACACACACACACACACACACCAAAAAAAAAAATCACAAGCTGGATTTTAAAAACCCTTATGAAGAAGAACTGCCCTTAATTACATCCTTTAAAATGTCTGTTTTCTTCTTGCAGCCTCTTTGAATGCTCAATTTGGTCAACATTCAGAATATAGAACAGTAAGTAAGAAACCACTTGTATCGTTTCTACTGATATGTGAAGCTGACAACAGTTTGGGTTGGGGGCTGGTTTTCAGGTCTGACCTGCCACTTTCGAAACAGTGGGCTGCTTCTTTAGAAACCAGATTCTCAGGCAGGCTTTTTGATACGGATCACAATGTACAGGTTGGCTGAAAATAGCTCAGGCCTTGGATACCTCAGGGCTTTGTTTCCTTTAATGTTCCCTTTGATGATTTAGAAGATCCTAAGCCTAATAGTTACACCTTATACTAGGCATTTTATGTATATTAACAAATTAAATTCTGCGGAAGTAAAGGAAGACCAACCAAATAACTAGCAAAAGCTAGTTATTCAACATGCACCCCAGTACTCATAGCAGCACTATTTACAGTAGCCAAGACATGGAAGCAACCTAAGTGTCCATCGACAGACAAATGGATAAAGAAGATATGGTACTTATATACAATGGAATACTACTACTCAGCTATAAAAAAGAATGAAATAATGCCATTTGCAGCAACATGGATGGACCTAGAGATTATCATACTAAGTGAAGTAAGACAGAGAGAGACAAATAATCATATATCACTTAAATGTGGAACGTAAAACAGGACACAAATGAACCTACCTATGAAACAGAAACAGACTCAGACAGAGAACAGACTTATGGTTGCCAAGGGGGAGGGGGAGGGAAGGAAAAATTAGGAGTTTGGGATTAACATATGCACAATACTATATATAAAATAGATAAACAACAAGGACCTGCTGTGAAAAGAATCTGAAAAAGAATATATATATATATATATATATATATATATGTATGTATATATCTGAATCACTTTGCTGTACACCTGAAAGTAACACAACATTGTAAATAACTATACTTCAATTTTTTTAAAAGGTTAATAATAATAAAAAGCTAGTTATTCAGAGCTTGATGTAGCAAGTGAGTTAGCCACGTCACTTGCGTCGTTTTGGCTGAGACTAAAAGGCAGAGAGTGGGAAGGCTTTAAAGTGGGAAAATGGGAAAGCGTCAGGTATGCCCTGATTGAGGCTATTGGCATGGCGAAGCTGTAGGTGGGTAAGTAGAAGCAGGCATCCTATGTGAATTGTTAGAAGGACATATTTGGCTTTCTCTGACGGGGCCTAAGTTGGAAGCAGGGACAAAATTTAGGAAACTATCAGTTTCCCTAATCAAGTCCTGGCCATTTGGGGCCAATTGTTACAGAGCTTACTGTTTGGCTCCCTGGATGTCACTACAGATAGCTATCTGATTTTTTACAAGTCTGACTCTAGCAGACTGACTTCCTGGACTGGTTATTCTAAATAATGTGTTGGTTTCCTGGGCAGCTTGCTAAGGTTGTGGGTCAGAGTTCTTAATATCTGGTCTGACACTGTCCATTTGTATACGCAGTCTCTCATTTCTCACAATGACCTTGTAAGACAGATAGATATTATTATTTACATATGGGGATACTGACCTCAGTGGGTTAGGTAACTTTGAGTATTCAGTTTAGTACAGACCTTTTCCCGGAAACTTTCCCACCCTGTTTTCTTCCTCCAAAGCAGACATACATGGACTTTCTCTGTGCCTCCATTCAAACTACACTGCATTATCATCACCACCATGCTAGTGTAGGGGAGGAAAAAAATCTTTCCTCTACCCTTCTAAGTTTTCAGCTGGGGCCCCTATAACAAAGGACAGGTTAACAAGAGAAAAATAAACATTTATTAACAAGTGCATTGTGCATACACATGGGAGCACTCAGAGATGAGTAATTCAAAGAGGTGGCTTAGAAATCTGCCTTATATAGCATCTTTACCAGAGAGCAATAAGTTTGTAGATAAATGACAGGACAAAGGAAAATGGTTTTAGGCTTCCAAGTGTGGCAAACAGTGGGAAGATAAATAATGGGAGGAAACTAATGGGGTAAGGTTTGTTTGCAGATTCCTCAGGTCCCACCTCTGGACTGATAAGAGTCCAGAGTCATCTCCAGTAAAGGAGAATTTATATCCTGCCTTTAGGCAGAAAAGGGGAAGAGAGAGACAGTTGCACCTTAACTGCCTTTAGCTCAAAATAATTTTTATATCAAAGAGCCATATTTTGGGGGTGACATAGCCTGGTTTCCTTCAACAGTGAATGCTTAGATACCAGACAGTGTTCTAAATTCTTTGTATAGAATAACTCACTTAATCCTTTATAGCAGTAAAAGTAGGTACCATTATTATCCCCCTGGTCAAGGTCACATGGAAATGGTGGAACTGTGGTTCCAACCCAGGCATTCTGACTCCAGATCCAGTGCTCTTCACTAGCCCATCAGAGCACTGAATTGTAATTGTCTGTCTCCCTCCAGTAAACTGTATATTTTGTGGTCAAGGATGATGTCTTGTTATTTGGTGCCCAATCTTCAGCACTTAATGGGTGCCCAATAATACTTTTACTCAGATGACTCCGTTTTCTTGGGTTTGATTTTCTTTCAGAAAAATGGGGATAATAACAGCAAAAACTCACTCTGGCATCTTCCATTTAAGCAACTCACATACGACCCTCTCCTTTCTCTCTGAACAGTTTCCACGGCAGATCACTCACTCACTGGTTGTAGATAGACCACTGTCTTGTATGACTACTCTCTCGTAAAGTCGAATATTTCCATCAGTGGAGTTGTATTCTCACCAAGACTCAAGTATGTGTGTTCACAGGCCTGTTATGTGAGTCTCCAGTCTTATTATTATTTTTTTTTTTGCCACCAGAAGAAGCTTTATTTTCTATTTTTATAACGGCATTTTTCTTTTGGGACGAGGGTTTTTGTACCATTGCTGACCAAAGTTCACAGGATAGCATGTGTCTATTAAAACAAATACTTCTCAGAATGAAGATGAGTTGGTTCACAATAGGTTTTCTTAGTGTTAATAGAAGTTACTGATCATCAAATATAACTATTTTTAATTCACATAAATATTTTTTTTAATTATGTGAACATGAATTTATTTATTTTTATTTTTTTTATTTTAACATCTTTATTGGGGTATAATTGCTTTACAATGGTGTGTTAGTTTCTGCTTTATAACAAAGTGAATCAGTTATACATATACATATGTTCCCATATCTCCTCCCTCTTTGTCTCCCTCCCTCCCACCCTCCCTATCCCACCCCTCCAGACAGCCACAAAGAACCGAGCCGGTTTCCCTGTGCCATGTGGCTGCTTCCCACTGGCTATCTACCTTACGTTTGTTAGTATATATATATATACTAACAAACGTAAGGTATATTTGTTAGTATATATATGTCCAGTCTTATTTTAATTAAAAATGTAAAAACAGCATAAACATGAGTGTAAAGAGATAAGCCGTTTATATGAGAACTGTGTCAAATGCTTTTGAAAGACTTGCTAAAAGACAAAACGCTAAAAACAAAAAAATTGCTCTTGAATTAGGTGTAGGTAAAACAATGGTAAATAATTGGGGAATTATGTTTTAATTGTATATTACCTTGTTGTAACAGTGTCTTTAAATTCTCACAATATTTAAAATGTGTAGTTTTACCTGCCAGGAGACATTTAGACAGTCATTTTGATTGTCTAACTGGGGAGTTGTTATTGGCATCTAGTGGATAGAGATCAGAGATGCTACTAAACTTCCTACAATGCACAGGGCAGCCTCACACAACAAAGAATTATCTGGTCCAAAATATGAATGGGGTTGAGAAATCCCATTTTTAAAGAAACCAAAACAGGAAATCATAGGTGATTTATTATGTGTATGATTTTTGCAGTGATAGTGCACAGAACTCTAATTAGTTGAAACATTCATAGGAAAAGTCTTATGTCTTATGTCAGGTAGGATTAGATTCAGCTGCAAGAAACAACGACTCAAAATAACAGCTCACAGAGCTGCCATCTTAGGACGTGGCCTTTGGCCTCCCGGTCTGTAAGATAAAAAGTAGCGCTCCATGCACCCACGAACAGGATGGAGGAATGGACAAAGGAGAATGAGAATTGGGAGAAGCAGAGGACAGGTACCAACTTTCTTTTAAAGGAGGTTCCCAGAAGCTACTACACAATAATTCCACTTGTATCCCATCAGCCTGACCTTGATCATATGGTCATACCTAGCTGCAAGGGAGGTTATCTTAGTGTAGGTAGCATTACAGCTGGCCATGTGCCTTGTCATTGTCTTACATCAAAAGATTGGCATCTGTTTTCTTTTATGTTTTAAGAGATTCTGTTATTGTTTCCCTGTTAATTGACTTTTTCAATTAAGTGAGCAATTACCACTTGTCCCAATCTCATTGGATAAGAGGGCATCTACTCTCCTGTGGAAGCCCTGGAAGGCAACATCTTAATGAAGCTGGGGCAGCAAGAACACATCAGGCTCTTAAATGGAGATAGAGGGCTGAATGGAGGATGGAAAGGATCAAAAAAGTTCTTTACTTTAGAGTTTGGCCCATGGCCAGCCCTGCTTGACTCTTTTTTTTTTTTTGCAGTACGCGGGCCTCTCACCGTTGTGGCCTCTCCCGTTGCGGAGCACAGGCTCCGGACGCGCAGGCCCAGCGGCCATGGCCCACGGGCCCAGCCGCTCCGCAGCACATGGGATCCTCCCGGACCGGGGCACAAACCCGCGTCCCCTGCATCGGCAGGCGGACTCCCAACCACTGCGCCACCAGGGAAGCCCCCTGCTTAACTCTTTATAAATCCAGATATCAGTAGAAATGTGTAGTTCATTTATTAAGAATGCTAAACAGGGTGACTTACTCTGAAGTGAGGAACGGTAATCACTACTAAAACATACACACACAAACAGAAATACAGCAGGCCATATATTTAGCCTGTTATTAAAGTGGGACTCTGCACATCATAGTGTGACCATTGTGACCATTTCTAGTCCTGGCCCTGCTAGATACTAGTGGCTATGCATAAGACATGTTATGTCTCTGGCCTCGATTCCACTGAATCTGAGGGTTGAGTTCCATGACCCCATATCGGTTTCTTAGGGCTGCCGTAATAAAAGCCACAAACTGGATATCTTACACAATGGAAATGCACTGTCTCACAGTTCTCAAAGCTAGAAGTCCAAACTCAAGGTGTTGTCAGGGTTGCTTCCTTCAGGGGGAGAATCTGTTCTATTCCTCTGTCCTAGTATCTGGTAGCCTCAGGCATTCCTTGGCTAGTTAATGGCATTCTCTTGGTGTCTTCACATGATCTTCCCTCTGTGTGTGACTCTGTGTCCATATTTCCCTTTTGATAAGGACACCAGTCATATTGGATTAGGGCCAATTCTACTAACCTTAAGTTGATTACCTATATAAAGACCCTATTTCCATATATGGTCACATTCTGAGGTACTGGGGGTTAGGACTTTAACCTATCTTTCTGGGTGGACACAATTAAACCCATAACCACCCCCTGAGATCTAATTCTGAACCTACTGCTTTCTTTAATGCTGTTGCTTAAATGCCAGTATCTTAAAAGTCCAGACAGGATTCCCGAGTGTGTCTGGGCACTATGCACAGGGATTAGGTGGAATGTAACAGGACATTCTCATGGAGGTGATAGTGAAGAGTAAATTATGAAGCTGGAGGATAGTAAAGTAGGTTTGGTGACATATCTTGGACTTTCATTTAAAAATCAGCCAGACAGAACCTTCCTCTGAGGTCCTTTTCTTACATAGCAGGTACTGACCCATTGCTTCAACACTGCATCTGATTTTTGCATTAGAAAAAGCTTTTTTTTTTTTTGTGGAAAATAGAAATCTTTCTGTAGGCTGTTTCTAGGAAATCTAGGAAAATGTGGGTGTTTGGCCTCCTCTCAGCTGTTTTGTGATGAGAAAGTCTCACGGTATTCTCCAATTGCTGTCTTCCTTTCTCTTTTCCAGCCAGATTGCAATCAGTATAAATTACCAGGATGTCCCAGGGACTTTAGCCCTGTGTGTGGAAGCGACATGTCCACTTATCCCAATGAGTGTACTCTGTGCGTGAAAATCAGGTAACAATTTTACAGTATAAACTAGCCAAGTTTTCTTTAGTTCTTCTCATGAATTTTGATTACTTAGGAAGTTGTGACTCTTTTCTTGGACACAAGAATCAAATGTGACATAAGTAGTTCTGTTTTAAGACTGACATTTTAAAAAACACAGAATCCTCCAGTGCATTTTCTAGGCCAAAGTTAGAGAATAAGGTGTGTGATTAATCAATTATAGACCGGATAATTAAGTGATGTACTATCAGGGATGGGTAGTTTCCAAAAATTAAGAATATATTTAGGATTGTAGCTGCAGTGCACTTTGCAGCCCCGTTGGTCGAGCCTGTGCTGGGCACTGAGAAAGAAGACCTGGGTCTGCCACCCAGTGTCTAGGGACAGTTCCAGAGTAATGAATCAGTGTGTCTTCAGAGGAATGAAAGAAAACAAGGAAAGGAATGGTAGCTATTTCTGGGTTTTGAGGCAGGTCATGGAGCTGAGGCCCTGCCATGTAGACCCCAGCCCATAAACAACCCTACCCATCCTGGCACAACTTGAAGGGGAACAGGGATGTCCCAGAGCATCAAGTTCCCTCAGAATGCATTGTCCCTCAGGAGACAAGATGGGGGAGTAGAAGGACTTGAGCTCACCTCCTCTCACGAAAACACCAAAATCACAACCAACTGCTGAACAACCATCAACAAAAAAGATGGGAACCAACCAAAAAAGATATTCTACATTGAAAGACAAAGAGGAAGCCAAAACCAGATGGTAGGAGGGGTGCTTTCACGATATAATCAAATGCTATACCTGCTGGTTGGGCAACCCTCAAACTGGAAAATAATTATATGACAGAGGTTCTCCCACAGGAGTGAGAGTTCTGAGCCCCATGTCAGGCTCCCCAGCCTGGGGTTCTGACATTGGGAGAAGTCCCCAGAGCACTTGGCTTTGAAGGCCAGCAGGGCTTGAGTGCTGGAGCTCCACAGGACTGAGGGAAATAGAGACTCCACTCTTGGAGGGAGCACACAAGGTTTCATGTGCACTGGGTCCCAGGCAAAGCAGTGACTCCACAGGAGCCTGAGCCAGATGTAACTACAGGTCTTGGAAGGACTCCTAGGGAGGCAGGGGTCAGCTGTGGTTCACTGTGGGGGCAAGGACACTGGTGGCGGAGGCCCCAGGGAATATTCATCAGGCGTGTGCTCTGCTGGAGGTCGCCATCTCAGCACCAAAACCTGGCCCCACCCAACAGCTTGCAGGCTCCAGTGCTGGGACGACACAGGCCCAACAACCAACGGGGTGGGAACACAGCCCCACCCATCAGCAAAGTTGTCTAAAGCAGTCCTGAGCCCATGGCTGCCTATAAACAGACCCCTTGACATGGCCCTGCCCACCATAAGGACAAGACCCAGCTCCATACACCAGTGGGCAGGCACCAGTCCCTCCCACCAGGAAGCCTGCACAAGCCCCTGAACCAACCTCACCGACCAGCGGACAGACACCAGAACCAAGAACTACAATTCTGCAGCCTGAGGAATGGAGACCGCAAACACAGAAAGTCAGACAAAATGAGATGGCAGAGAAATATGTTCCAGACAAAGGAACCAGCCAAAACCCCAGAAGAACAGCTAAGTGAAGTGGAGATAGGCAATCTGCCTGAAAAAGAATTCAGAATAATGATAGTAAAGATGATCCAAGATCTCAGAAAAAGAATGGAGGCACAGACCAAAAGATATAAGAAATGTTTAGCGAAGAGTTAGAAGATTTAAAGAACAAACAGAGGAACTTCCCTCATGGCAAAGTGGTTAAGAATCTGCCTGCCAATGCAGGCGACATGGGTTCAATCCCTGGCCTGGGAAGATCCCACATGCTTCAGAGCAACTAGGCCTGCATGCCACAACTACTGAGCCTGCACTCTAGAGCTTGTGAGCCACAAATACTGAGCCTGTGTACCACAACTACTGAAGCCTGCAAGCCATAGAGCCTGTGCACCGCAACTACTAAGCCCATGCACTGCAACTACTGAAGCCCGCACACACTAGGGCCTGCATGCTGTAACTACTGAGAACACGTGCTGCAACTACTGAAGCCTGCATGCCTAGAGCCCATGCTCTGCAACAAGAGAAGCCACAATGAGAAGCTGGTGCACTGCAACAAAGAATAGACCCCACTCACTGCAACTAGAGAAAGCCTGCATGCAGCAACAAAGACCCAACACAGCCAATAAATAAATAAAATTTTAAAATAAATCAATAAAGAACAAACAGAGGTGAACAATACAATAACTGAAATTAAGAATACACTAGAAGGAATCAATAGCAGAATAAATGAGGCAGAAGAAAAAATAAGTGAGCTGGAACACAGAATGGTGGAAAACACTGCTGGAGAACAGAATAAAGAAAGAATGAAAAGAAATGAGGATAGTCTAAGAGACATCTGGGACAACATTAAGTGCACCAACATTCACATTTAGGGGTCCCAGAAGGAGAATAGAGAGAGAAAGGGCCTGAGAAAATATTTGAAGAGATAATAATTGAAAATTTCCCTAACGTGGGAAAGGAAAAACTCACTCAAGTCCAGGAAGCCCTGAGAGTTACATACAGGATAAACCCAAGGAGGAACACTCTGAGATACATATTAATCAAACTGACAAAAATTAAAGACAAAGAGAAAATGTTAAAAGCAACAACGGAAAAGCAACAAATAACATACAAGGGAATCCCCATAAGGTTATCAGCTGTTTTTTTCACCAGAAATTCTGCAGGCCAGAAGGGAGTGGCATGATACATTTAAAGTGATGAAAGGGAAAAACCTACAACCAAGAATGCTCTACCCAGCACGGCTCTTGTTCAGATTTGACAGAGAAATCAAAAGCTCTACATGGCTAGAGAGACCGTGTGCTGCAACCACTGAGCCTGTGCACTCTAGAGCCCATGTGTGACAACTAGAGAGAAGCCCACACACCACAATGAAGAGCCCACATGCTGCAACGAAAGATCCCGCATGCCGCAACCAAGATTCCGCATGCCACAATTAAGACCCAATGCAGCCAAATTAAAAAAAAAAAAAAAAAGCTTTACAGACAAGCAAAAGCTAAGGGAATCCAGCACCACCAAACCAGCTTTACAACAAATGCTAAAGGTACTTCTCTAGATGAAAAAGAAAAGGTCACAACTAGAACCAAGAAAATTACCAATGACAAAGCTCACCAGTAAAGACAAACATATAGTAAAGGTAGGAAATCATCCATACACAAATATGAAGTCAAAACCAGGAATCATGAGGAAAGAAGAGTACGAATGAAGGATATTGGAAATGCATTTGCAATTAAGAGACCAGCAACTTAAAGCAATCATATATATAAATACATATATAGACTACTATATAAAAACCTCATGATAACCACAGACCAAAAATCTACAATAGATACACATACAAAAAAGAAAAAGCAATCCAAACACAACTCTAAACATAGTCATCAAATCACAAGAGAAAAGAACAAAAGAGAGGGGAAGAAAAAAGACCTACAAAAACAAATCCAAAACAATTAACAAAATGGTAATAAGAACATACATATCAATAATTACCTTAAATGTAACTGGATTAAATGTTCCAACCAAAAGACACTGACTGGCTGAATGGATACAAAAACAAGACCCATATATACCCTGCCTACAAGAGACCCACTTCAGATCTAGGGACGCATACAGACTGAAAGTGAGGGGATGGAAAAAAGTATTCCACACAAATGGAAAGCAAAAGAAAGCTGTAGTAGTAATACTCATGTCACAGAAAATACACTTTAAAATAAAGACTGTTACAAGAGACAGAAGGGCACTACATAATGATCAAGGAATCAATCCAAGAAGAAGATATAACAATTGTAAATATATATGCACCCAACATAGGAGCACCTCAATATATAAAGCAAATGCTAACAGCCATAAAAGGAGAAATTGACAGTAACACAATAATAGTGGAGACTTTAACATCCCACTTACATCAATGGGCAGATCATCCAGACAAAAAATCAATAAGGAAACACAGGCCTTAAATGACACATTAGATCAGATGGAGTTAATTAACATTTATAGAGCATTCCATCTGAAAGCAGCAGAATACATATTCTTCTCAAGTGCACATGGAACATTCTCCAGGATAGAGCACATGCTGGTCCACAAAGGAAGCCTAAGTAAATTTAAGAAAATTGAAATCATATCAAGCATCTTTTCTGAACACAGTGCTATGAGATCAGAAATCAACTACAATAAAAAGAAACTGTAAAAAACACAAACTCAGGGAAGCTAAACCATATATTACTAAACAACCAATGGATCACTGAAGAAATCAGAGGAAATCAAAAAATACCTACAGATAAAACAAAAACACAAAGATCCAAAACCTGTGGGACACAGCAAAAGAAGTTCTAAGAGGGAGATTTATACTAACACAATGTGACCTCAGGAAACAAAAAAATCTCAAACAACCTAAACTTACACCTAGAGCAACTAAAGAAAGAACAAACAAAACCCAAAGATAGTAGAAGGCAAGAAATCATAAAGATCAGAGCAAAAATAAATGAAATAGAGACGAAGAAAACGATAGCAAAGATCAATAAAACTAAAAGTTGGTTCTTTGAAAAGATAAACAAAATTGATAAGCCTTTAGCCAGACTCATCAAGAAAAAAGGGAGAGAGGGCTCAATAAAATTAGAAATGAAAAAGGAGAAGTTACAACTAACACCACATAAATACAAAGGATCATAAGAGACTACTACAAGCAACCACACGCCAATAAAACTGGCAACCTAGAAGACATGGACAATTTCTTAGAAAGGTATAATCTTCCAAGACTGAACCAAGAAGAAATAGAAAATATGAACAGACCAATCACAAGTACTGAAATTGAAACTGTGATTTAAAAACTTCCAACAAACAAAAGTCCAGGGACCTCCCTGGTGGCGCAGCGGTTAAGAATCCGCCTGCCAATGTAGGAGACACAGGTTCAATCCCTGGTCTGGGAAGATCCCACATGCCATGGAGCAGCTAAGCCCGTGTGACATAACTACTGAAGCCCACGTGCCCTAGAGGCTGTGAACCACAACTACTGAGCCCATGCACCACAACTACTGAAGCCTACGTACTCTAGGGCCTGCGTGCTGCAACTACTGAGCCTGCATGCTCCAACTACTGAAGCCCACATGCCTAGAGCCCGTGCTGTGCAACAAGAGAAGCCACTGCAATGAGAAGCCCACACACTGCAACAAAGAGCAGCCCAAATCTCTAGCTGCAACTAGGGAAAGGCTGTGTGCAGCAACAAAGACCCAATGCAGTAACCCCCTGAAAAAAAGTCCAGGACTATATGGCTCCACAGACGAATTCTCTCAAACATTCAGAGGAGAGTTAACACCTATCCTTCTGAAACTACAGTAAGTCCCCTACGTATAAACCTTCAAGTTGCAAACTTTCAAAGATGCGAACATGCGTTCGCATGTCCAATCACATGAGTTAGTTCACGTATCTGGCGTACATTGTCACATGTGTGCATCCTCTACAAGTGGTGTGTTTTTGTGTACTTTACTGTACAGTACTGTATAGAGTACAGTAGTACAGTATCTTTATTTCAAGCCCAGGATGTCCAGAAGCTAGCGTAAAAGCAGCAATGATGTAGCTGGTATTGTACTGTACTTTTTGAGGTGCTGTACTGTAAGATTAACATTGTTTTCTTGGGACTTCCCTTCCACTGCGGAGGTGCAGTGGTTAAGAATATGCCTGCCAATGCAGGGGACATGGATTTGATCCCTGGTCTGGGAAGAACCCACATGCCATGGAGCAACTAAGCCTGTGCGCCACAACTACTGAGCCTGTGTGCCACAACTACTGAGCCCATGCTCCGCAACTACCGAAGCCCGCATGCTCTAGGGCCTGAGGGCCACAACTACCAAGCCCATGTGCTGCAACCACTGAAGCCTGCGCACCTAGAGTCTGTGCTCTGCAACAAGAGAAGCCACCGCAATGAGAAGCCCATGCACTGCGATGAAGACTAGCCCCCACTCACCACAACTAGAGAAAGCCTACGTGCAGCAACAAAGACCCAACACAGCCAAAAAAAAATGTATTCTTTATTTTTTGTTTGTTTGTCTTTTATGCATTATTTGTGTGAAAAGTATTATAAACCTATTACAGTACAGTACTGTATAGCCAATTGTGTTAATTGGGTACCTAGTCTAACTTTGTTGGACTTACGAATGAATTGGACTTATGAATGCACTCTCGGAACAGAACTCATTCATATGTAGGGGACTTACTGTATTCCAAAAAATTGAAGAGGAAGGAGTACTCCCAAACTCATTCTATGAGACCACCATCACCCTGATACCAAACCCAGAGAAAAATACCACAAAAAAAGAAAATTACAGGCCAATATCACTGATGAACATAGAAGCACCAATTCTCAACAAAATACTAGAAAACCAAATCCAAGAATACATTAAAAGGATCATACACCAAAAAAAAAAAAAAAAAGGATAAAAACACCATGATCAAGTGGGATTTATCTCAGGAATGCAAGGATTTTTCAATATCTGCAAATCAGTGTGATACAAAAAAAAAAGGATCATACACCATGATCAAGTGGGATTTATCTCAGGAATGCAAGGATTTTTCAATATCTGCAAATCAGTGTGATACACCGCGTTAACAAATTGAAGAATAAAAACCATATGATCATCTCAATAGATACAGAAAAAGCTTTTGACAAAATTCAACACACATTTATGATAAAAACTCTCTAGAAAGTGGGCATAGAAGGAACCTACCTCAACATAATACAGGCCATATATGCTAAACCCACAGCTCACATCATACTCAATAGTGAAAAGCTGAAAGCATTTCCTCTAAGATCAGGGACAAGACAAGGTGTCCACTCTCATCACTTTTATTCGACATAGTTTTGGAAATCCTAGCCATGGCAATCAGAGAAGAAAAAGAAATAAAATGAATCCCAATTGGAAAACAAGAAGTAAAACTGTCACTCTTTGTTGATGACATGATACTATACATAGAAGATCATAAAGATGCTAAGGGCGTTCCGGAGCAGGGCAGCTGGACTATGGGAAGCGGCAGGCAGAGGGCAGCAGTAGGAAACTCGGGGATCTGGGTGCAAAAGCCCAGGGATAGGAGCCGCAGGCATGCTGCGTCCCAAGCTTTGACCCAGGTGCTAAGCCAGGCCAACACTGGAGGCATCCAGAGCACCCTGCTGCTGAATAACGAGGGATCTCTGTTGGCCTACTCCGGTTACGGGGATACAGATGCCCGGGTCACCGCTGCCATCACCAGTAACATCTGGGTGGCCTACGACCGGAACGGGAACCAAGCGTTTAATGAAGACGATCTCAAATTCATCCTCATGGACTGCATGGAGGGCCGGGTAGCCATCACTCGAGTGGCCAACCTTCTACTGTGCATGTATGCCAAGGAGACTGTTGGCTTTGGAATGCTCAAGGCCAAGGCCCAGGCCTTGGTGCAGTACCTGGAGGAGCCTCTCCCCCAAGTAGCAGCATCATAATGGGTGTTGGTGGAAGAAGGGGTTCAGAAAAGAGAGATGACCATTTGGAGGGGCAGGGCCTCCTGGGGAAGCCTTTCTGATGTGGAGGGTTGGGGGGACTTTGTTCTGCCCAAGAATAAACTTCAACTCCTGTCTTAAAAAAAAAAAGATGCTAGCAGAAAACTAGAGCTCATGAATGAATTCACTAAAGTTGCAGAATACAAAGTTAATACACAGAAATCTCTTGCATTTCTATACACTAACAATGAAGGATCAGAAACAGAAATTAAGGAAACAATCCCATTTACCATTGCATCAGAAGAATAAAATACCTAGGAATAAACCTGCCTAAGGAGGCAAAAGACCTGTACCCTGAAAGCTATAAGATACTGATGAAAGAAAGTGAAGGCAACACAAACAGATGGAAAGATATACCATGTTCTTGAATTGGAAGAATCAGTATTGTCAAAATGACTATGCTATCCAAGGCAATCTCCAGATTCTATGCAATCCCTATCAAATTACCAATGGCATTTTTCACAGGACTTGAACAAAAAATTTTACAATTTGTATAGAAACACAAAAGACCCTGAATAGCCAAAGCAATCCTGAGAAAGAAAAATGGAGCTGGAGGAATCAGGCTCCATGGCCTCAGACTATACTACAAACTTACAGTAATTAAAACAGTATAGTATTGGCACAAAAATAGAAATATAGACTAATAGAACAGGATAGAAAGCCCAGAAATAAACCCATGCACCTATGGTCAATTAATCTATGACAAAGGAGGCAAGAATATACAATGGAGAAAAGACAGTCTCTTCAATAATGGTGCTGGGAAAACTGGACAGTTACATGAAAAAGAATGAAATTAGAACATTCTCTAACACCATAAACAAAAATAACTTCAAAATGGATTAAAGACCTAAATGTAAGACTGGATACTATAAAACTCTTAGAGGAAAACATAGGCAGAACACTCTTTGACATGAAATACAACAATATCTTTTTGGATCCAACTCCTAGAGTAATGAAAATAAAAACAAAAATTTTAAAATGGGACCTAATTAATCTTTAAAGCTTTTGCACAGCAGAGGAAGCCATAAACAAAACAAAAAAACAACCCACAGAATGGGAGAAAATATTTGCAAACAAAGCGACCAACTGGGGATTAATCTCCAAAATAGACAAACAGATCATGCAGCTTAATATCAAAAAAGCAAACAACCCAATCCAAAATGGGCAGAATATCTAAATAGACATTTCTCCAAAGAAGATATACAGATGGCCAAAAAGCCCATGGAAAGGTGCTCAACATCACTAATTATTAAGAGAAATGCAAATCAAAACCTCAATGAGGTATCACCTCACACCAGTTAGAATGGCCATCATCAAAACATCTATAGGGACTTCCCTGGTGGTCCAGTGGTTAAGACTCTGTGCTCCCAATGCAGGGGGCCTGGGTTCTATCCTTGGTCAGGGAACTAGATCCCGCATGTCTCAACTAAAGATCCCTCATGCCACAACAAAGATCCCACGTGCCACAGCTAAGACCTGGCTCAGCCAAGTAAATAAATAAATAATTAAAAATTTTTTAAAAAATTTAAAAAAATGCTGGAGAGGGGGCTTCCCTGGTGGCTCAGTGGTTGAGAGTCTGCCTGCCGATGCAGGGGACACAGGTTCGTGCCCCGGTCCGGGAGGATCCCACATGCCATGGAGCGGCTGGGCCCGTGAGCCATGGCCGCTGAGCCTGTGCATCCAGAGCCTGTGCTCCGCAATGGGAGAGGCCGCAGCAGTGAGAGGCCCGTGTACCAGAAAAAAAAAAAAAAAAGTGCTGGAGAGGGTGTGGAGAAAAGGGAACCCTCCTACACTATTGGTAGGAATGTAAATTGGTACAACCAATATGGAGAACAGTATGGAGGTGCCTTAAAAAAAGAATTACCACATGATCCAGCAATCCCACTCCTGGACATATATCTGGAGAAAATGTTCTCCAGTTCATTAGAGCACTATTTATAATAGCCAAGACATGGAAGCAACCTAAGTGTCCACTGACAGACGAATGGATAAAGAAGATGTGGTACATATATACAATGGAATATTACTCAGCCATAGAAGAGAACAAAATAATGCCATCTGCAGCAACATGGATGGACCTAGAGATTATCATACTAAGTGAAATAAGTAAGACAAATATCATATGATATTATATGTGGAATCTAAAAAAAATGATACAAGTGAACTTATTTACAAAACAGAAACAGACTCACAGACTTCAAAAACAAACTTATGGGATTTTCCTGGTGGCGCAGTGGTTGAGAATCTGCCTGCCAATGCAGGGGATACGGGTTCGAGCCCTGGTCTGGGAAGATCCCACATGCCATGGAACAACTGGGCCCGTAAGCCACAACTACTGATCCTGCGCATCTGGAGCCTGTGCTCCGCAACAAGAGAGGTCGCAACAGTGAGAGGCCCACGCACTGCGATGAAGAGTGGCCCCCGCTTGCCACAACTAGAGAAAGCCCTCACACAGAAACGAAGACCCAACACAGCCAAAAATAAATAATAAAAAAACCCAACAAAACCCCCCCCCCAAACTTATGGTTACCAAAGGGGAAAGGTGGGAGAGGGATAAATTAGGAGTTTGGGATTAACATATATATACTACTATATATAAAATGGGTAATCAACAAGGACCTACTGTATAGCACAGGGAACTCTATTCAATATTCTGTAATAAACTATATGGGAAAAGAATCTGAAAAAGAATGGATATATGTATAATTGAATCATCTTGCTGTATACCTGAGACTAACAGAACATTGTAAATCAACTATACACCAATATAAAATAAAAATTAAACAAAAAAGAATATATTTTGTAGTTAAACTCTGTGGAATATTAAGTGTGGAATATTAAGTGTTCTTTTAAAGTCAGAGGGCATGTTCAGGTAACCTACACACCCTGCACTATTAGTTGGAAAAGAGGTCTTAATAACTCTACCTGGTAGAATGCTCAGTAATAAGTGTATTACACCTGATACCCTTAGTGTAAAACACCTAACCAGCTCATGTGACCATGACTTCTACTCCAGGTATGCTGCTTTGTATTTCAGGGGTCCATTTTCTGACCTCAGTCTTAAGTGAGTTACCTAGGTCTTTCTTCTCAGAGTGATTCTTTGGGGCTAGTTCCCTCTGCCCTAGGGTTAGGGAAAAAAAATAGCTGAGTTGAGCTTTCGCCCTCGATTTAGCTTTAAAAATGATTAATTGTTACCCTTTAAAGAATCTAATGTATAATGACATGGGTCTTTTTAATACAAATAGTGGGGCAGTTTCAATACGGCAGGTAGTGTTTCAATATGGCGGCCCAGGGCAGGCCACCCCAAAATGTGCCTCAATAGCATGTTAATTATTGTGAATTAAAGTTGCTTAAGAAAGAGCCAGCAAGAGAGACACTTTGACCCTCCTCTCTGTCTCCCTGAAAGCAGGAAAACAATCTCATATGAAAGATGCACTCCCTGCATCTGAAAGGTAGAAGGGACACCCTTAATCGCCAGAGATGGGGAATTCAGAGCTGAAAAGCCTGTAAAAACAAACCTTGTTACTTCTTTAATTTACTTCCCTAAGCCAAAACTCTGTATAGATTCTTCACTAATTAACTACCCAAAATCTAAATTTCTTTGTCTTGTCAATTCCTCACAAATGTATTGTTTCTTTGTCTAAAAGAATAAAAGCTGCCTGCTTTGGTTACTTATTAGGTCCCATTTCTATGAGACCTCTGTGCACATAAATAAAATTTTTTCTTTTTCTCCTGTTAATCTGTCTTGTGTCCATTTTATTATTAGTCCAGCCACAAGAACTCAAGAGGGAAGAGGGGGAAATTTATTCAACCCTGACATTTGGTGAGCCAGGCAGGAGCCTGGCTGGAACCTGCTTCCTGCCCTGAGGCTACTGCAGATGAGAGATCCTGAGACATCTGATAAAGACCAGTAGAAGGTAAGATTTCTTACCACGTCAGCTTCCTGGATCTCTGTCTGCAAGGTCTGGTGGAAGGGAAAGTGGCGAGAGTTCCTTACTCCCTCTCTAAATTTAGATTAGCAGGAGAAAATATTTCTGAGCTAGTTCCTTGTACTTAGCAACTCTTGGGAATTCTTTTCTTCCCAGAGATGGTCACTGTTTTTCTTCGTCTCTGTCTGTTGTATTGTTTGCCATAAGGAGGAAGAACCATAGGGCAGAATGCAGGCATAGGTCCTATAAGCCTGCTGTTTGAGCCAGCCTCACAGACTGGTGAGTTAATGTTTCTCACCGGACCTGCATCTACTTAAACAAACTTTGCTGTGGATCTTCCATATAAACCCAGATAAAGTTTGTCCTTCCACCTTGCTTTATGTCCTGAGATCTCAGCTTTGTGTCCAGTGAGAATTTTCTCTCTGGTCCCAGCCATTTGGAAGGTGCATCTGGTGGCCAGTTGAATAGACTTGGGTTTTGAAACACAAACTCAGCACTCTGGCCATACCAGCTCTCAGGAGAGTTTGTCTTAATGGGCTGTTGTCTCAACCTTCATTGCCTTACTTTCTTAGACTAACTATGGGAGTGAACTTTCTTGATCATGTGAGAGCTGTATGTTCTTGTGAGATACTTCTTTCATCTTTGGTTAAGCCATAAAAAAGGTTTATTGGTTTGAGTCTGTATTTGAAATTAATACAAGATCCTACTAATCAATGGCCAGAAAAAGGATCCTTTAAGTTGGCTATATTTAAGAGGAAAAAAATTCTGAAAGCTCTCATCATAAATAACTTATATTGATACTTATGGGAGGATCAAATTGAAAGGAAAAAAAAGTATAATGGTGAGCTTTAGGTAGGCCCTTATAAAGATGAAAAAACAGAAATTAGACTTAAAAGTAAGATGCAACATAAATTCCCCTTCTAAAAAATATTGCCAATCTCCTCTATAATTTCCCAGTGCCTCCTACAAATAATCAGGAAGTAAATCAGCTGGAAGCCAATATTCAAGGATTTAATAGAAACAACTTTCTTTGTCTTGCAAAACTCTACAAAATGAGAAATGCAACTGTAGAAACAAGTCAAGTTCCACTTGCCTTTACCAATTCCCAGTCCTTACCTATTCCTCTCAAAATGCTTTCTAGATATTATAAAAGATCAGGATATTGGAGCAAAACTGTCCTGTACTTTAAAAATTATTTTAAAATAATAATTACCCTAAGACTTATTTTATATATATATATATATATATATATATATATATATATACATACATATATATATATACACATATACATATATATACACATACACATACATATACATATAGGTATACATATATATATATATATATATATATATATATATATATATCACTCACCTGTGTCT
>NW_006799014.1:786166-801390 GCF_000442215.2 Lipotes vexillifer | reverse complement strand
AAGAGGCCTTTTAAAACACAAACTGCTAAAAGGATCTCTTGCCCAAACTCTAGTAAATCACATCCCTTCTGCAATTATTTGTCAAGGGCAAATACAGATCTTAAGTCTTCTCCACAAATAATAAAAGATGTTAGCCATCTGAGCAAGTAAACTTAATTTATTTCAACTTTATTTATAAACTAGTGACTTTTCTATTGTACCTGACTCATGACTAAAGTTTTAAAGTGAAAACTAAGAGATCTCTGGTTGTGTATATGTCTATATGGGTACATTATAGATATTTTTCTACTTCTAGATGGTATTGCCAAAATTAATTTGTAGAAGAGCTCCACTTAATTGGCCTAAACAAACAAGCACTTATATTAAAATTCTCAAAAATATAATAAGAACCCAATATTTTTTCAAGTTCTAGGATAATCTTTGATAAATAAAAGCTAATTTTAGGCTTTTTTGGTTTAATTAATATAGGTATGTCTTCAGAGTTACAAGCATTAAATATAATGCATATAAAAAGTCAAATGGGCTTATGTTGTCTCTGTTGCAAATTTTGCCAGCAAAAAAAAACCGAAAGAAAACCTTAATGAATAGCTGCTTTAATGACTCATTAAATTTTCATAAGTAAACTAAGTATGATTGTTAAAAACAAATGAATTAAATAGATGTAAATTAGATAAGAATTTTTAGCTGAGGCTTTTAATAATAATTGTTTTATTATGTGTCTATTTTTCTAAATTCTTTGGTAATCTAATTTACAACCTTAGAGTTTTGCTAAGTTAAATTAAATGATGGGAATTCATTGGGTGTCTATATCATTTCCAAATAAGATAAAATACAGAAACATTAATTGCTAAACAAGTTTAAGTTTACCTACTTTTGATGTGTTATGTTTGGGTCTGTTAGTAGATATAGCTTCTGCTTTATTGAAATACTGTGCTATGAAGTGGCATATATTTCTAGAAATTATGAAATGTATTTACGTTTGCCAAGCCGCAAAATGTTAATACAGTTCACAGTTGTTTACTTCTTTATTTCCCCCCGAAATTAAGATTTCAAAGGATTAAGAATTCTAATTAATGTATGTAGTTAAAGGTACCAGAAATAAAAAAAGAAGTATTACGTGTTTTGGGCTAAAAAAAAGGTAAAGAGGTACTTTTGTTAAGGAAAGAGAAAGCGATTTTGTCCTAAAGCTGGCTATTTCTAAATGGGAAAGAAAACAAGGGACAAATAAAATGAACATAGAAAATTATAAAAGGTTTATGAAAAAAAGAATCTAGGAATTTTATGTGTGATCAGGACTGGCTAAGACTGAAATGAATTTAATTAAGTAAATGAGTTTTAATATCAAAAGTAAACTGGTGCAAAATTGAAATTTGGTATGTATCTCTGTTAAAAGGACAAAGTTTTCTTAGATTATTGGTCTAGTCTTAATAAGAAATTAAGAAAAAGAGTTTTCTTTACCTTTAATCTGTCTAGAAAAACAGATTCTATGTTTTGTCTTTATCAGATTTTTGATCACTTAGAAGACACACACACACACAAATCTAAGTCTTTTCAATATTAAAAGAACTAAGGCTTTTTACAACTATTTAACTTTCTGTATTTGCCAGGGATGTCTTTGTCACTTTGATTAAATGGGCAACTCAGTATTCTTTCACAGTGACCTATGATCCTATTTGACCAAGTGTTTTAAAAACGTTTGATATTTTTGACAAACTGCACAAAAAAACAAATTCTAAATGAAGTCTTATTGAACTGGAAATAATTTGGGGGTTTTCCAGAGGGCCCCTGGAACATCTCAAAAATTTATTTTCTCTCCTTATAAAAGAGATACTAAATTAATTAGGCTTATTTTGTATGTTAAATTACATAGGAAGCATTGTCAAGTAAATGATGATAAACCTTCTTAGGTCATATTGTATGGGTAAATGTTATTAACATAAATGTTCTAGAAAATAACTGAAATTCCTAAACTTTGGATATGTCTTAGTATGTTAGCCATAATTCTAGTTGTTATCTTAAAATGATATGTGTCTCAGAGATAACTAAATTTCTTTATCAGCTCCATTATAATGAATCAGATCTTCAATAATGGACATTTTAAAGTCTTTTATCATCTACACACAGTTACTGTTTTACTCACATGCTTTTACAAAAGCTTTCTGCAAATGTGTTTTATCTTGAGGGGAATTCATGGAAAGCAATCTAACAAGTATTCTAGAATATAAGTTTCTGATGACTTTCAAATCATACCTGGGTAAGAATTTACAGAACCCTAATGGAGAAACTGATGGCTTCAAAAAATTTCTAACAAAAGATCAAGTGGAGCAAGAATTAATTATGGGACCAAATAAACTGAGGAAGATAATTATAATTTTTTATGATTTATTAAAATTTGAAACATTGCTGATTTTTAAAATTTTTTGTTTCTCCAGATTTAAGGAGACTTTTTTCTCTTTTCTCTTAAGCTGTGACTTAGAACAATTTGGTCCATTATAGGTTTCTAAGCAGCATTGGAACATTTATCTTTTTCTCTCTACTGGATCCCTCCAGAAGTCAGAAACTCTCAGTGAGTACTCTTATTTTCTTGGCAATATAGTTATTTGCATAAGTTCAGTAAGAATCTGTTTTTCTTATAACAAAACACAATTGGAAACATTGATTATATAATATTATCAACGCTTTGACTGGAATGTCATATTGGAGAGAGACATGCATAGACTCAGATATGACCAGACAGCTTTGAGAAACTAAGGTTGACTTTATGTAGCCAATAAAGCCTCTTGGAAAAACAGCCTAGTACCTTACTTTCAGGGTTCCCAGCAGCCTTACCAGGTGACTAGGGAGGGTCATTTCCTGGCAGACCCAGGAAATAGTTTATTTTGAGGACCTCATGAAGAAAGGAATTCACCCAAATCTATACCTATTGCAGGCAAAGTCTGTTGGCGAATGTTTGGCTTGGCTTCTTAGCCTTGAGAGGCTATTAAAAATTCAATCTGAGGGACTTCCTTGGTGGTCCAGTAGTTAAGGCTTTGCCTTCCAATGCAAGGGGTGTGGGTTTGATCCCTGGTCAGGGAGCTAAGATCCCACATGCTGCACGGCCAAAACCAAAAAACAAAAACAGAAGCAATATTGTAACAAATTCAATAAAGACTTTAAAAATGGTCCACATCAAAAAAATCTTAAAAAAAAAAAAAAATCAATCTGAGATTCCTCGTAAAAAGTTCCAGCAAAGCAGATTTAAAATAGTCTATATGGTCAATCACTATTCTTGCTGTACTTATGTAAACAACCAGGCCAAGGTTATTGAATCTAGACTTATTTTGCAAACAAATTAGTCTAATTTGGCTGTCTTTGGTAAAAACTGGGGGTAATTGTAGAGAGAAAATTATGTTTCAGCAGAAACTATAATACACACTTGTAGACACCAAATTCTAGTTCTGTTCATTGTCTTCGAGGGTTTTGTTATTTACCTGTAAACTAGACTATATCCTGAATTCTTCAAGTTTCCTCCTACATCAGGCTATTACTCTCCAAACTATCCTTTCCAAATTTGTCCTATTATTTTTTTATCTGAAATCACTGAAAACTAAAACTGCCCTTTTTATATGAAGCCCTACAAACTGAAGCTAGACAATTTGAAATAAACTTCAAAAGCTCATATTTAAACAATCTTTGTGCCTGTTGCTGTATGAGCAACTCAGAAAGTTTACCTGAACACCTGATGACATCATCAGAGACATTTCAAACTGCAAAAGATGCTTTGACCCTGACATCTAGAAATCTTAACTGACTGACCCCTGGGCTCAGAAACTGGTTTATAATCTGCTCCAGTCATTAACCTCTGTTTTTCCTTTGTTTCCATAGACATGCCTCTTATTTATTTTTTTAAATTAAATTATTTATTTATTAATTTTGGGGCTTTTCTCTAGTTGCAGCAAGCGGGGGTTACTCTTCATTGCGGTGCATGGGCTTATCACTGCAGTGGCTTCTCTTGTTGCAGATCATGGTCTCTAGGTGCACAGGCTTCAGCAGTTGTGGCACAAGGGCTCAGCAGTTGTGGCTTGTGGGCTTCAGAGTGCAGGCTCAGTAGTTGTTGCGCATGGGCTCAGTTGCTCTGCAGCATGTGGAATCTTCCCAGACCAGGGCTCGAACCTGTGTCCCCTGCATTGGCAGGCAGATTCTTAACTACTGCACCACCAGGGAAGTTCTGATATGCCTCTTATTAAATGCCTGATTGCTTGCAGCATAGGCCTAACTTTGGGATGCCACCTGCATCACCTGAAATGAGCTTAACTCATCTGACTTACTGTCAAGTCTGAGAGACTGGTTTAGTGGGATGGAACACTCTATCAGCTTGACTTTTAATATGTGAGATTGCCAAGGAAATTTTAGAAGAGGGAACTGTTGAGGCCCAGGGCAAGCCACCCCAAAATATGCCTCAATGCCATATTAATTATTTTGAATTAAATTTACTTAAGAAAGAGCCAATGCAAGAGTTACACTTTGACCCTCCTCTCTGTCTCCCTGAGAGGAGGAAATAAATCATATGAAAGATGCATTCCCTGCTTCTTGAGGTAGAAGGACACTCTTATCACCAAACATAGGGAATTCAGAGCTGAAAAGCATGTATAAACAAACCTTGTTACTTCTTTAATTTACTACCCCAAGCCAAAGCTCTCTTTAGATTCCTTACTAATTAAGCTCCCAGAGCCTAAGTTTCTTTGTCAATTCCTCACGAATTTATTGTTTCTTTGTCTAAAATGTATAAAATCTGCCTGCTTTGGTCACTTATTAGGTCCCATTTCTATGAGAACTCCGTGCACAAGAATGAAAATTTCTTTTTCTCCTGTTAATCTATCTTGTGTCCATTTTATTTTTAGTCCAGCCACAAGAACTCAACATGGGTACAGGGGGAAATTTAATAATAAATGTTTTTATGGTTGTTCGATTTGTAGGGACGATGGTCATGATATTAAGGTAATCCGAAGTGGACCATGCTGATGGACCAGAAAGGAAATTGGAGAAACCACCTTCAACTGCACACTAGATGAACTTCATTTTTCCCTTTTTCTCTTTTCCTATGTTTCTATGCATGAGATTTTTTAACCCATATTTTCTGAGATGAGTTGTGTAAGTGGGCAGTGACTGATAAAACAACAACAAAATCCTTGTTTTCTGGCTTTTGTCCCTTGAGTTAAGCTTGTTGCCCAGGTGACCTATGTATTGCTTTATTTGGTTGGAATAAAATCAGCATTGTGTTCAATTACCACTGTTCCCTGTTGAATATCCATTCTCACTCAGCAGCCTCATGTGGCTCTTTTCTTCTCAGGCAAATGTGAAATTCACTAAGGAAGTAGAGTCATTTTTGAGAGGGCAAGGTTTATTCTCCTTCCCCATTTCCCTAAATCTTGGATATATAATGTATGTGTAACTGGTACAGTGTTCTGCACAGAGCAAATAACGTGAGACACTGGAGCTGACTTTAGCCAGAGCTGGTAGAGTCCAAGAATCATGCAGGTAAAAATACAAGATTCCATGTCGCTTTTCAATACAATTTTCCTCCAGGGTTAATGCAGGAATTTGCCTTTTCCCTTCTTTTAGAACACTGATTCTCAACCCTGGGTGATTTTCCCCCAGGGGACATTTGCGACTATGTCTGGAAACATCTTTGGTGTCACAACTTGAAGGGTGGGTGCTCCTGACACATAGCAGGTAGAAGCCAGGGATGCTGCCAAAGACATCCAGCTCCCAACAACCAAGAAATTTTCAGTCCAAAATGTCAATAGTGCTGAGGTTGAGACATTCTGTCTTAGAGTTTGATGTAACATAAAGAATAGACATAGGGACTTCCCTAGTGGTCCAGTGGCTAAGACTCTGCACTCCCAACGCAGGGGGCCCGGATTTGATCCCTGGTCAGGGAACTAGATCCCACATGCTTCAACTGAAAGATCCCGCATGCTGCAACTAAAGATCCTGCATGCCACAACTAAGACCTGGCTCAGCCAAATAAATAAATATTAAAAAAAAAAAAAAAAGAACAGACATAGCAATAACAAAAGTGACTTAAGTTTAATTTAGAAAGATAGTGTTTTCCAGATAGAGGATTTTGAGTCAAGTCCTGGATTTAAGTGCATTCCAGGACCAGGAAACTGTGAGACCGTGAGGCAAGAGGTGGCTGGGAGAGTGTGTAGTGAAAAGAACATGGCTTTGGGGGATGGACTAAACGTGAATTTGAATTCTGATTGCAACACTTACTTGAGCTTCTGTTTTCTTATCTGGAAAAGGGGGATAATGCTCAACCCATGGAGCTGCTGTGAGGAAACTGCTCAGCACAGCACTTGGCACATGGAAACCACTGAAGTAATAGCTACTGTTACTTAAGTACCCCTCTTAGGGAGGAAGAAACTGAGGCCTGCAGAGGCAAACCAACTTGCCCAAGGTTATAGAATACATGCAAAACAGTCTGGACTAGAAGCCTGGTCTCCAAATTCCCAGACCTCTGTTCTTAAATGGAATAGAGGCAATGAAGTGGAAAGTTGTATAACATAAATGTGCCACAATTACATTATGTCCTGTAGTTATTTTTGGCTTAAAAGTTTTATAAAAGTGATGTATGATTTTCAGAAAGTTAAAAAAGTACACAGAGGGCTTCCCTGGTGGTAGAGTGGTTAAGACTCCGCCTGCCAATGCAGGGGACACGGGTTCGAGCCCTGGTCTGGGAAGATCCCACATGCTGTGGAGCAGCTAAGCCCGCGTGCCACAGCTACTGAACCCTGTGAGTCTAGAGCCCGTGCTCCGCAACAAGAAAACCACCGCAATGAGAAGTCCGCACACTGCAATGAAGAGTAGCCCCCACTCGCCTCAACCAGAGAAAACCCACGCGCAGCAACGAAGACCCAACGCAGCCAAAAATAAATAAGTAAATTTATTTTTTAAAAAACCCACAGAAATATATTTAAAAAGTGAAAGTCTTTCCCATACTAGCCTCCAGAGGTGACCAATATTAACCTTTTGGAACACAGTCTCCGTAAGTATGTGGTGTATATAAAATCACACACACACAGAAACACACCCCTGTCCTATAAACCTGCTTCTCTCCTTATATTTGTTTTTTACGTCAATATATGTAGTTTGTTCTTTTTAAAAGCTACACTTAAAAGTATTTTATTGTGCCATAAGTTATCCAGCTCTATTGATCTGTATTCAGATATTAGGAGTCTCGTGGCTGAAACTGGAAGAATCCCAATTCAAACTAGCCTTAGGTAAGGAGGAAATTGGCCCATTTAGTCATATCTGCAGAAGAGTGGGGGGACGGGGGTGGGGGGCGCGTTAGCCTCAGAGGGTGCCCGGGACCAGGGCCTCTAGCCCATCAGGACTCCCTGTCTCTTCATGTCTAATCTCTGTTTATTTCAGCATAAACAGCTTCCTTCATAGACTAGTTACCTCCTGTGTGGGAGGCAGAATTGGCGGCTCCAGATCGTATCCTAGCAGCTTCCTGACCTGACAGGAGATGACTCTCTTGTAACAGCTCTAGGTGAAAAAGTCGGCCTGAGTCACAGCCCCACCGCCTCACTACCTGAAAAGAAAATGACCCTTTTCTGGGCCAAGACAAATCGGTTCACGCTGGATCACACACCCACCCTTCAGGCCAACTGCTGCAGTCACGGGAAGCAGGGTGATATGTGATTGGTTCAGCTGAGATGAGCACTTGGGTGCAATGTTCCCAGAGGGAAGAAAGGGAGAAATTCAAGAAGAAAAAATATCAGTAGATGTTAACTATAGGCTGCTTACAGTTTTTAATGATTATAAAACTATTTCAGAGAATATCCTTATAAATACATTCTTGGCACTTGAATGTTTATATGTATGTATACACACGATGAAAATAACTGAAACATATTTAGAAGAAAATCATGCTCATGTAGCATAATCGCCTGTTTTGCCCAGCAGCTCTTCCTTCCTCTGCTCCGAAGAAGCACTGTTTCTGCTTCCCACTCTCCTCCTCCACTCCACCCCGGACTTCTGGCTGAATGGAGCTGCCCCTTCTCACAAGACCCTGTATCCCTGACCCTGGCGACGATAGCTTGAAGGGTGAGCACCTGGTCCAAATTAGACCAGTCATGACCGGTAATAATTCCCCCTACCCCGGTCACAGAGGTTGGTCTGCAGTGGGTTTCTGACCACTCAGAGTCCTTCCTCAGAGAAGAGCCCTTTTCCTTTTAGGTGGTGGGATTGAGAGTCTTTGTCACTGAAAGCTGCTGGAAGCCATGACCCCTCACTACAAAGAAAGACTGCGGTAGGACAGCATGAGGCCAACATGCCACGGGGAGCAGAGACCCGAGACCCAGAGAGTCTCGGTGGAGCTCAGCATTCCGGTTCCAGGCCGTAGGGTCCCTGGGACGCCCCAGTTGTCTACTCTGCCACGGTTTATGCTTAGTTGGTCAGCTTTTCCTTTGATTCTGTGAACTGGCATGCTGTCCATTCAATATCCCCCCCAACACATATTTTGTTTGTTTTTAGCAGTTTAAGTTGGGTTGTCATCACATAAACTCGGCTACTAATAAATTCAAGCCATTCATAAGTGTGTGAGGTGAAAGAGTTTCCCTGTTCTAGTCCCATTCTCCTCTCCTAAGTAAACAATCATTTCCTACTACAGTGAGCTTGGAAGACTTTTATGCTCAGGAAAAAACTGATAAAATGGTATTTCAAAAAGAAACTCATATGTGTAAACTTGTATTATAAGGATTTTATTGCAGTACTGCTTTTATGACACTGAACTATCACTACTTCTGTCTTTTCCGTACAAACTTCTATTATAAAACATATACACAATCTACAGATTCAGTGCAATCCCTATCAAACTACCACTGGCATTTTTACAGAACTAGAACAAAAAGTTTCACACTTTGTATGGAAACACAAAAGACCCCGAGTAGCCAAAGCAATCTTCAGAACGAAAAACAGAGCTGGAGGAATCAGGCTCCCTGACTTCAGACTATACTACAAAGCTACAGTAATCAAGACAGTATGATACTGGCACAAAAACAGAAATATAGATGGAATGGAATAGGATAGAAAGCCCAGAGATTAACCCACGCACATATGGTCACCTTATCTTTGATAAAGGAGGCAGGAATGTACAGTGGAGAAAGGACAGCTTCTTCAATAAGTGGTGCTGGGAAAACTGGACAGCTACATGTAAAAGTATGAAATTAGATCACTCCCTAATCCCATACACAAAAATAAGCTAAAAATGGATTAAAGACCTAAATGTAAGGCCAGAAACTATCAAACTCTTAGAGGAAAACATAGGCAGAACACTCTATGACATAAATCACAGCAAGATCCTTTTTGACCCACCTCCTAGAGAAATGGAAACAAAAACAAAAATGAACAAATAGGACCTAATGAAACTTCAAAGCTTTTGCACAGCAAAGGAAACCATAAACAAGACCAAATGACAACCCTCAGAATGGGAGAAAATATCTGCAAATGAATCAACTGACAAAGGATTAATCTTCAAAATTTATAAGCAGCTCATACGGCTCAATAACAAAGAAACAAACAACCCAATCCAAAAATGGGCAGAAGACCTAAATAGACATTTCTCCAAAGAAGATATACAGACTGCCAACAAACACATGAAAGAATGCTCAACATCATTAATCATTAGAGAAATGAAAATCAAAACTACAATGAGATATCATCTCACACCAGTCAGAATGGCCATCATCAAAAAATCTAGAAACAATAAATGCTGGAGAGAGTGTGGAGGAAAGGGAACGCCCTTGCACTGCTGGTGGGAATGTGAATTGATACAGCCACTATGGAGAACAGCATGGAGGTTCCATAAAAATCTACAAATAGAACTACCATATGACCCAGCAATCCCACTACTGGGCATATACCCTGAGAAAACCATAATTCAAAAAGAGTAATGTACCAAAATATTCATTGCAGTTCTATTTACAATAGCCCAGAGATGGAAACAACCTAAGTGTCCATCATCGGATGAATGGATAAAGAAGATGTGGCACATATATACAATGGAATATTACTCAGCCATAAAAAGAAATGAAATTTAGCTATTTGTAATGAGATGGATGGACCTAGATTCTGTCATACAGAGTGAAGTAAGTCAGAAAGAGAAAGACAAATACCATATGCTAACACGTATATATGGAATTTAAGAAAAAAAAAATGTCATGAAGAACCTTGGGGTAAGACAGGAATAAAGACACAGACCTACTAGAGAATGGACTTGAGGATATGGGGAGGGGGAAGGGTAAGCTGTGACAAAGCGAGAGAGAGGCATGGACATATATACACTACCAAATGTAAGGTAGATAGCTAGTGGGAAGCAGCCGCATAGCACAGGGAGATCAGCTCGGTGCTTTCTGACCACCTGGAGGGGTGGGATAGGGAGGGTGGGAGGGAGGGAGACGCAAGAGGGAAGAGATATGGGAACATATGCATATGTATAACTGACTCACTTTGTTATAAAGCAGAAACCAACACACCACTGTAAAGCAATTATACTCCAATAAAGATGTAAAATATATATATATATATACACATATATATTCTGTAAACTTGCTTTTCTCCCTTGTTTGTTTTCATGTTAATATATGTAGCTTCCTCCTTTTAAGAGCTACATAGTATTTCATTATATTATTGTGTCATAATTTATCTAGTCTTTATTGATCTATATTTGGATTGTTTATGAGAACTCCCTTGGTTGAAAGTTGAAAATCCCAACTGAAACTAGTCTAAGCTAAAGAGAGAATTGTGTAATTGGATCCTGGATATAGCAGAGTGACTAAGAACATGAGCTCAAAGTCAGGTAGCTGTGTTCATTAAGCAAGTTACAATTTGACCCAGTTTCCTCACCTGGAAAGTGAGGATGATAATAGTAGTTATTTCATAGGGTTGTTGTGAGATGTAAATAAGGTATATGTAAGGAGCTCAGAACACCTGAAATGTTGGCTATGTTATACAAAACTATACTTCTAAGAAAAAAACCCCGTTTTTTGGCCTTATCCCTGATCCTATTACAATATGTCATGATATTTTCCCAAGTCTGTACTTCATTTTATTTATTTTTATTTATTTATTTTTTTGCAGTACGCAGGTCTCTTATTGTTGTGGCCTCTCCCATTGCGGAGCACAGGCTCCGGATGTGCAGGCCCAGCGGCCATGGCTCACGGGCCCAGCCGCTCCGCGGCATGTGGGATCCTCCCAGACCAGGGCACGGACCTGTGTCCCCTGCATCGGCAGGTGGACTCTCAACCACTGCGCCACCAGGGAAGCCCTGTACTTCATTTTAAAGAGAACAGTATTGTATTCTATTATATGGACATACAATTACCTATTTATGCAATACTCTAGTGATGGACATTTCTTTTCATTTTCCACCATCACAGATAATGTTGCATATATATATATATATATATATATATATATATATATCCTTTTTTATTTGTGCAAGCACTCTGTAGGAGAAATTCAAAAGACTGGAATCACTTAGTTAGAAGAAAAAAAAATTTAAAATATTGAAAGAAACTGCAAAATTTCTTTCTGAAAATGTTGTGCCTAATTACATACTCCCCGTGGTGAACTAGTGCCTAGTCTTTTCTTTTTGTGCAATGGAAGCAGTGCTGCCCAAATATGCTCACTCAGAGTTGTACTGAAAACTCAGATTTATATCCATCCTTTGTTGAAGAAGTCTCTGTTTTTACCCTCTTAAAAAGGTTCTCATTATAAAAGTGGTATGTAATCATTAGAGTCACCCAAAGTAAGTGGAGAAAAGAAGAGCCCACCAGTCCATGGAGAGTTCTGAAATAAAGCTCCCAGAGGACAGAGTTCTCGACAGTCCTACTCATCATGGTATCTTCAGTGCCTGGGACAATGCCTAGCACAGTGCATCTTTGTTGATTAAAGGAAGAAAAAAATAGCCCAGGAGGCTTCACAAAATAATAACAAAACCACTAACCTCCCTGAATTCCTTCCTTCCCCCGCAAACTGGCAAATAAATACACAACCCACACACCACAAAGGAAACAAGGTTCTGACTCTCGGCCAACAGTGAACTGCAATTTTTTCCTTCATTACTCTGAAAAAGGGAATGAGACTGAATGTCCAGATGATCTTGAACAAACTCTTGGAGCGTACCTCAAACTTGGTTTAGGTCTTTTGTTAAGTATCCAGTTTATATCTGATTATTCCCTCAATTATGCCATGAACATTTGTGGATATCTATTATGTACTGAGCACTGGGTCTACAGTGATGAACGAAACGTAGCCCTGTTCATGCAGAGCCTATAGGATCATATTCTTAAGTTCCTCTGAAAAGCCAACAGCTCTCACTTCTGGAAACTAAAAACCTGATGTCTGCTATAAACTATAAATTCCATGAGGCTAGAACACTTACCTGTCATCTTCTCTACTATATTCCTAGCTTGACATACAGCAGGTGTTTAATATCTATTTGTGGGCTGGCTAGTTTAAGTCAGTTCTGTTGGCTTCTGTATTCTATGGCCAGATTTAGGAAGGTAAGAGTATTCTGAACAGCAGGAGAGTCTGAAATTCAGGCAGTAAAGCAGGTTGCAACAGTCAGAAAGAAATCACTCTCATTCAACCTCCAGGGACAGCCACTTCCTCACCAGGTGCGGGACGTGGCTCACCTGGCCATGAGTCTTGACATTAAGTGATTTACATCCTAGTTTACTGGAATATTTGATCAACAGTATTTATTTTTAAGAAAGCACTGTTTATTTATCTTTTTTTTTAAGGTATAAAGTTATTTTGACACACTGGGTTTTGTTTTGTTTTTCTTGGCTAAACCAAACACTTTTTCTGTCTGTGAAGCCCAAGTATAAAATACATATTCCTAGAGTTTGAACTAGTACAGACTGAAGTATAACTGGACAAATGTCCTTTACAGATGAGAAAACTGAGGAGCAACTGGGTTGAGAGTTGCCCACAATGGCATTGTCTCTCTGGATCTGATCAGTAGACATCACGTTGGTAATTATCGCTAATCACTGGTTTGGCATTAGCTTTCAGTTTTGTAATTTCCCCTTCTCCCTTTAGAAACTGGCAAGGATGGCAGAAAGCTGGAGTAGACAGATGAGAGGTAAAACTAACAAATTTCCTTGGAGCATGAGGAATTCTTTCCAATAGTCTCTATCACAGTGAAGGTGCTCAACTGAGATGGTAAGAGAAACCACAGGCCAGAAGGATTAGAGCTGTTAACCTGACACAGGTACTTGTGGCCTTGGTTGGCTTTCTGCATCCTCAGCTCTGATGAACTGCAGCTTGAGAAACGTGGGCCCCATCTTTTGCTCTGCCTTCACATGCCCTAGAGTAGAGCACCCTATGTTACTACTTTTATAAAAAGCTGGTGACGTAGATCTCTCTGGACCCTTCAGATCATCTCCATAGATGAGTCTAAAATGCAAATCCCACTAAAATATATGGGATAAATATTTTCCACCATGAATTAGATTTGAATATTACATATTTCAAAGAATAAAAGTAGATTTAAAACGTAGAGCACCAAAAATAGGGCACAGATTAATCATGTTAACATATAGAAATGTATAATAACAGTGATCAGAGGCCTTGAGGTATTATACTTATTTAATATTCAGCAGACTTTTTTGTGAAATTAAGTTTATACAGTATTAATTTGTATGATGCATAGTAATGGCCATTTGCAATCACCAATAATTGGATCATTTAAATGACCAAAGTACATAATTCCCCATAATTCTGTAAAGGCTGTCTTTACATAAGGAAGTTCTGTTTTTTTCTGTGTTGAAAGTGGTAATATGTTAATATACATTTTTTTAAAGTGATACACAAGAAGTAGGTGGACTGTGGAATTTTTTCCTATAGAAAAAAGTTAAAGTGACCTGTGGATCAAAAACATTGAGAACTCTTGTTACAGGGCTCCTTTCCCCTGTTGCTCCCCAAACCCCCAATCGGGATCGATCCTGACCCACAATGAAATATTCTCTTAGTCACAGGGTCTCAAAGGAAAATAAAGGATCAGATAAAGAAGCTAAAGATATGTTTAACTTCCTCCCAGCTCATTCCTGTTCTTGTCCACAGACTGTCTCTGACACCACCACCCATATTTATATTATATTGTACACACAACTAGATGACACAGACAAGATATAGAAGGCAAGCAATTTAGAGACACAAACGACTCATTCTTAACTCCTCCTATAATGCCCAGATCCAAGCCTTTGTTTCTACATTCTCCATAGTTGGGGGAAGCAACATATCTACATGACATTTAGAAATATGACCAATCACATTTGAAAGCACATCTGAAATCACATCTGAAGCATTTGCCAATGACTGGATCATTTACACTGCTAAATTACCATAACTCTCACAGGCTATCTTTAGAGCAAGGAGTTTCACTCTTCTGTCTTGAAATTGAGATAATATTCAATTTAATGTGTCCAATAATTGCATTCACTATAGTATTCTTAATCCATAGAACTGAAATTACAGGCAAAGTTTATGAAGTTCTATGATCTAAAATGCCACCCTTTACATTTTAAATTTTGTGAGAAAAAAAGGCAACTGTTTCTTAGTACTCTAGCATATTCAAAAGTTGATTTTCTTATTGTAGAGAAGAGATCATGTTTACACATTTATGATAAAATTAGATTCCATAGTTCTGTGGCTTTTTTTTTCTGTCTCCAAGTAAAATCAGGTTTCCTTATATGGAGAAATAAAAAAATTAAGGAGGAAATACATCAAAAATTAACAAAATTAAATAATTTTACACAAATTTTTCTTCAAGGAGTATATACTACTTTTATGATAAAATATGCCTTTTAAAAATTCGCTTTCTTAAAAGAAGGAAGAGGGGCTTCCCTGGTGGCGCAGTGGTTGAGAATCTGCCTGCTAATGCAGGGGACACGGGTTCGAGCCCTGGTCTGGGAAGTCCCACATGCCGCAGAGCAACTAAGCCCATACGCCACAACTGCTGAGCCCACGTGCCACAACTACCGAAGCCCTTGCACCTAGAGCCCCTGCTCCACAGGAGGAGCCACCGCAATGAGAAGCCCGCACACCACAACGAAGAGTAGCCCCCGCTTGCCGCAACTAGAGAAAGCCCGCGTGCAGCTATGAAGACCCAACGCAGCCAAAAAAAAAAAAAAAAAAAAAGGAAAAAAAAAAAAGCGGTGGGGAGCATTTCC